>NC_050444.1:142909117-142964117 GCF_903995425.1 Onychomys torridus
GATTCGCCAAGGAGATGACGTGAGGGCTGAGCTCCGAAGGGAGGTAGAAGCTGGAGAAGACAGCAGCAAGGACAAAGGTCCAAGCTTGAAGGAGTTTCTGGGACTTGGTAGGGATTCAGTTTTTCACCCTAAGGAGCTTAGCGGAAGCTGCCAGGAGTTAAGGATGCAGCCTTGGGCAGGACATGCCAGCTCTCGGACAAGGGGGCTGGCCGGTCAGAGGCAGCCTCTGCCCTTGCTGGTGGTTGCCTAGCACCTTCAGTAAACAGCAGGCTGGCAGGCTCCCTTCCTTCTCTCTGACTGGCAACAGCTGTCCAGCAAGCAGCTGGAGGCCCTGCCAACACCCTCCCCTGGAATATTTCAGGGGTAAGTCAGAAAATCACCAGCAGCCTCCAAAACGCGCTTTCTCCCATATACCTTACATGGGTATATTGAGCAGCTCTGGGTGTTACCCGTGTCCTCCCCCTTGGCACTCCGCAAAACACATGAAATACACTGCCACAGGGGGCATCCTCAGTGCACAGCTGCAGCCACACACCTACCCCTCAGCTGCCACACTGGCACATGTCAGCCCAGTCGGGCTCACACTCACACACGGTTTCACACCTGCTTCACAGTCACTGCAGCCAGTGCCCATTTTCCCTAAGAACACTCACAACTGGCACAATCGTACACACTCACCCTTGCTGTCAAGCCATACAGCTGCACTTTTCTGCAAGCCCACTTAGGACAGGAATGGAGGAGGCACATGGGATATACAACCCTAGATCTGTCTCTTGCTCCACACACAGAACCTTTACCAGATGTTCCCAGCTGTGGGCACATGGAACACGAGCCACAAGCCACCCAGTCAACACATTGGCAACGTCTCTCCTTCTCCATCCCCATCCGCTGCTGCTGCTCGAGGATCTGATTAAACCGGTGTCCAGCCTCCTCCCGGCCGGGGCCTGCCGAGTGCACAGCATTCTTCTGAAACTGAATCAAAGCCCTCCTCCCTGACACGGGGACCAAGTGGAAAAAAATAATCAGAGGAAGAATGCCTGGGCCCCAGGTCTGGGAAGGGGCCCAGCAGCTCTTCCTGGGGGGAAGGGGAGAGTGCCTTCAGCGTGGAGGTCTGCCCGGGACACTGGTGGGCCGAGGACTTAGGCGTGGGTATATGCCTTGAAACATGGTTGAGTCGGAGCCACAAGTGGAGTGCTCTCAGAAGACCCCAGGAAACCTCCCAGGTTGGGTGCGGGAAGAAACCTGAGTTCAACACAGACTCGCCTTTTTGCAGTTCTTTCTCAGCCCTCCTCTGGCCCCCAGCTGTCCGCAGACGCATGGGGTGTGGCGGGTAACCCCCCTTCTCCAGCAGGCGCCCTGCCCCACCCCTTCACGACAGCTGCGGGACACCGGGAGGGTGGGGTGGCCGCTCTCCGAGCCCTCGCGCGGGTGGCGATCGCAAGGGCGCCGACACGAGGGGCGCTGGGTCCCTCTGGGTAGCCCACCACGAAACCTTCCTCCCGCCTCGGCCTCGACTGGGCCCGGGAACTGCTCCCCTGAGACTGCACAGTCCTCGCCGAGCAACCCAGGCCAGAAGGAAAGGTGGAGAGAGAAGGAAGTCCGGGAAGCGCCGCTGGGCCGCCCCTCATCCCACCCCACCCCACCCCGCCACCCGCTCCCACCCTCTCCCCGCCCCCAGGCCCGCCGGGCCCGCGCCCTCCTCCCGCGGGAGATGGTCCGGGCCAAGTGGGCGCGTCCGGCCCGGGTCGCCGGGATCTGGTGTCGGCTGCAGCTGGCAGTGCGGCGGACGCGGGCAGCGGCGCAGCCGCCTGCCGAGCCGGCTATTAATAACGCTCCGGGTGAGCCCGGGGTCGGGCAGTCATGGCCAGTCCGGAGCCCCTGCGCGGCGGGGACGGCGCCCGGGCTGCGAGGTAGGCGCCTCCAGGGCCCGTGTCGCCACCCAGTAGCAGAGGGGGTGCTAGGTGGGCTCCCTTCCCCCCACCCCCCACCCACGGCCTCTTCCTCCTCGCTGTGGGTAGTGGTCCAGCCCGGGTGTGGCACGGGGCGGAGCCACCCGGGGAAGGGAGATGGGAGACCCTGGTTTGGGGACCTGACACCTCCGGTGGTCTGTGGTACTATTTTGTGACACTATTTTGTGACACTACGGGGCTCGGTGAGAATTAATCCTTTCTGGCTATCAACCTGTCAAATTTTTACTTGGCTCAACAGGCCAAAGAGGGCATGAGTTTTATTTTTATTTTCCTTTATTTCTCATTCACTCGTTCTTGGGGCACCGGAGAAACCATTTGAGAATTCACTGTATTTGAGCCACTTGGTGCAGCGTTGGGCACCTGCCAGCTTGAAGTTAGAGTCTGTTCAGTCAGCTTGTTCTTCTCCGTGTGGCTCAGGTGGAGGCCTGTAGAGGGACTATTCTAGCCCGGCACTGAGCCAGGGCTGGACCCAGCAGCTGCGCACACTATGGGCCTTACCACTGGTGATTGTGGAGTCGGTCTGCCCCAAGTCATAGTGTGGCCCAGGGACTTCCCAGTGTACCAAATTGTGGGACTACTTCCTGGTACCCTCTGTTGTCACGTGAGAAGATAAAGCTGAGCTAGGTCTTAGGACATACATTTGACCTGAGTTGCTTACATACATACCAATAAGCTTGAAGTCAGACGCAAGCTCCGTTGTTTGCCTGAGGTCACATACACACGCAGTCACAGTCAGATGGACAGCGTTAAGTCCAAGTCCTCTGGGGACAGGGGCAGAGTGGCGGTGGCGCTGAGGTCAGGGGCCCCAGCCGAGGCCTCCTGTAATCTGCTTCTTTGCCAGCTCAGTAGAAAAGCAGCTAGCTGAGGACAACATCTGGTACCCAGGTTGTCCAGGCAGCCCAGTCCAGAAGTCAGGAGGCCTGGGTTCTACAACTCAGACCTTGACCTTGGGCAAATTTCCCCTTGAAGTTCAGTTGGTTTCTGCTGGCCTCCCAAGGGCCGAACACTAGGGTACAGACAACTAGCCTCGTCCTCGGGATGGTCACTCTCATCCAATGGACATGTGCACTGTCATAAGGCCAAGCCACTGCTCCTGAAGATGAGCTACATTCATAATGTCCTGAGGACACAGTGGGCCTTGTTTGAGGTATGGCAGAGTACATGGAGTTGGAGAATGGTTAGACGTTTGTTAACTAAACCAATTTTCTTTTCTGGGCTGGGAAATGAACCTAGTGCTTCCTACATGCTAGGCAAATGCTTCCCTTCTCAGACCTATCCCCCACTCCCCAACCCTAGAAAGATATTCTGAGCCAAGTGGTGGTGGCACATGCCTTTAATTCCAGCACTCTGGAGGCAGAGGCAGGTGGATTTCTCTGAGTTTGAGGGCAGCCTGGTCTACAGGGCGACTTCCAGGACAGCCAGGGCAACACAGAGGAACCCTATCTTGAAAGAAACCAATGCCAAAGGGGTGGGGGGGGCCTTCTGACAGTGATGCTCCAACCCCTCTTAGGCCTATGCTTAGCCTGAGGCGGAGGACCAGGCACTGGGGTCTTCTCAGGAAGACTGCGCTTCCCACTCTTTGCACTCACTGGCTTGCTAGCCTCTGCACTGGGCATAACAGATGAACAGCCTACAAGTGAGTGCTTAGAATAGTGCCTTGAACATGGTTAAGTCATTCGGAGGTGGAACATGATGCAAAGGCCATCAGCTGAGAAATCGGGGACTCTGGCAGAGCAGGATAGGTGGGCTTGCCTGCCCGAGCAGGTGTTCCTTCCTGGTGCCAGGAATTTTACCTTCTCCGGTAGCTCTGGTTAGTGTTTTTAGGCAGATTGGTATTCAGGAAGTTGCATTTTTTCAGCTAGATCCTTAGATATTGTGGGCTCAGAGTAGGAGGTGTGAAAAGTTCCCACATGGTCTGGGTTGCGGGGGTGATATGAGCTGAGGCTAAAAACGGTGAGTTGGGGCCACCTCTTTAAGACTCTGAAAGCTGGGCATGGTGGCACATGCCTGAAGTCTCAGTGCTTGGGAGGCTGAGGCAGGAGGATTGGTAAGACTTCCAGACCTGGGACTGGAGAGATGGCTCAGCTGGTAAGGGCACTTGTTAAGGGAACCTGGATTGGGTTCCCAGCACCCACATGGTGGCTCACAGCCATCTATAACTCCAGTTCCAGGGGACCTAATGTCCTTTTTTGTTTGTTTGTTAATTTTTATTTGTTTTGTTTTTCTAGACAGGGTTTCTCTGTGTAGCCCTGGCCGTCCTGGAAATCACTCTGTAGACCAGACTGGCCTCCAACTCAGGGATCCACCTGCCTCTGCTCCCCAGTGCTGGGATTAAGGTGTGCACCATCACCGCCTGGCTCTGATGCCTTCTTTTAATCTTTGGGGGCACCAGATGCAGGCCAAGCATCCATACATAGAACATAAGTAAATAGTTTTTAAAAAGGAAGCTCTAAGCCAGCTTGGACTACATAGTGAGAATCAGACCACCCCAGGGCTTTATAGCAAGACCCTTTGTCACAAAGTCTTTGCAACTGTGACATGGAGCAATCATGATGCAGCCAGCTAATTATGCTAGACGGAGCTGCAGAGAAGCAAGGAGGCCCATTAGACAGCGGGTAGAGCCAAGTGGTGGTGGCACACACCTTTAATCCCAGCACTCAGGAGGCAGAGGCAGGCGGATCTCTGAGTTCAAGGCCAGCCTGGTCTACAGAGTGAGCTCCAGGACAGCCAGGACTATTATACAGAGAAACCCTGCCATGAAAAACAAACAAACAAAAAGTAGGCTGGTACAAAACACAGTAAACGGATTATGGCTTGGACTAGGGCCCTGACAGTGGGCTGAAAAAGGTTGGACAGGATTGGAGACTTCCTATGGTAAAGCTCGTTTTCAGGGAGGTAGTTGCATGGAGCAGGGACCAGTAGTGCAGATTTCTTGCTCATCAACCTGCCTTGGGGTCCAGGAGAACTATAATTTGAGTGCAGCTACATCTACATTTACACCGTGGCACACACGCTCCCTCCCAACACACACACACACACACACACACACACACACACACACACACACACACATTAAATCAGTAAAATGTAAAAAGAATGTAAATTAAATTGGAAGCAGACCTCAGCAATCACCTCGTCCATTCACTTTTTTTTTTTTTTTTTTTTTGAGACAGGGTTTTTCTGTGTAATAGCCCTGCCTGGCTGTCCTGGAACTCACTTTGTAAACCAGGGTGGCCTCAAACTCACAGAGATCCACCTGCCTCTACTCCCAAGTGCTGGGATAAAGGTGTGCACCCCCATTGCCTTTAATCCCCCAGTGTCAGTGGGTTTTTATTTATTTTATTTATTTGGTTTTACATTTAAATTTTAGAATTTATTTTTGGTATGTATGTGGGGAGGGGTGGGGCCAGAAGAGGGTGTCATACCCCTCTGAACCGGAGTTGCAGGTTCCAGTTCCGTGAGGGTGCTGGAAACCAAACTGTGGTCCTCTGCAAGAGCAGCCAGTGCTCTTTACCATAAGCCATCTATCCAGCACTTCTCCCACCCTTTCAATATTTACTTATTTATTTGGTGCACCTGTGTACTCCTGGACAACTTGTAGAAACCGGTTCTCTCCATTTGAGCTTAGTTTATCGGAGTTTTTGGCAAGTGCCTTTATCTGCTGAGCCATTCCCTGAACCCCTTTTGTGTGTGTGTGTGGGCGGGGGCAGATTCTCATGAAACCAGGTTGGCCTCAAACTCACTAAGTAGCTGAGAGTGGCCTTGAACCCCTGACGTCCTCCCATCTCCCAGGTGCTGGTACTGCAGGCATGCACTATCATCACGCTTGTCTTCCCTTGGTTTTCCAAAACAGGCTTGCTTTCTATGTTGTGTAGACCCTTGGAACACCCGGCTGTGTCTGAGAGTGTTTTCTGTTCCTGAAGTGACGTTAGCAGGGACTAGCCAGGGGCGCTGTGGTGCCATCAGGGAGTGTGAACAGTGGGCTGTGTGTGGAAGAAGCAGATGGGTGAAGGGAGTAGATGAGAGACTGGGAACCAGCTGCAACTAGCCCTGAGGTGGAGGCCCTGAGGTGGAGGCCCTGTCGACACACCAATGGGACATGGGTTGCTCTTTCACTGACCACCATCTCTCCTGCAGGGAAACGGGTACAGAGGCCAGTTTTCCTCTCCAGGACTCCGAATCCCCCAAGGAGGCCATGACTTTCAGCCCAGAGGCCACTCTATCTCTGGAGGGAACTGTGAACCTAGAAGACATTCTCTATCTGGGGGACTCAGTGGACTTTGAAGAGAGTCTCTGCGTGGGAGAACCTGAGAAGCCAGAGGAGACACTATTTATCAAAGAATCGAGGCAGGCAGAGGAGGCTCTGGACCTGGAAGAGCCCGTGAGTCCAGAGGAGACCCTGCTTGGGGAGGAACCTGTGAGGCCAGATGAGGAACGATTTTCAGAGGCGCCTGTGGAGCCCGCTAAGAGCCCAAGCCCAGAGCAGGCTGCTTGTGGGGGAGAGATGGTGGCGGCGGAGGAAAGCCTTCCGGCTCCGCTGAGTGCCAGCACTGAGGAGGGCCTCAGCACCGAGGACCTGGAGTTGCTGGAAGGCCGTTTCCAGCAATGTGTGCAAGCTGTCTCGCAGTTGGAAGAGGAGAGGGACCGGCTTATCCACGAGCTGGTGCTGCTCCGGGAACCAGCCCTGCAGGAGGTGCAGCACGTCCACCAGGACATCCTGGCTGCCTACAAGCTGCATGCACAGGCCGAGCTGGAGCGGGATGGGCTCAGGGAAGAGATCCGGATGGTGAAACAGAAGCTTTTTAAGGTGACCAAGGAATGTGTGGCCTACCAATACCAGCTGGAGTGCCGCCAGCAGGAGGTGGCTCAGTTTGCCGACTGCAGGGAAGCCCTGACCACTCGGGCAGCCCAGCTCTCCGGAGAACTGACCCAGCTCCGAGATGCCTATCAGAAACAGAAGGAGCAGTTACAGGAGCAGCTAGAGGCACCCCCAGCCCAGAGCGATGGGCACTTTCTCCAGGAGAGTCGGCGCCTGTCGACACAGTTTGAAAATCTCATGGCAGAGAGCCGCCAGGGCCTGGAAGAGGAGTATGAGCCCCAGCTGCTGCGGCTCCTGGAGAGGAAAGAGGCAGGGACCAAAGCCCTACAGGACACCCAAGCAGAGATCCAAAAGATGAAGGAGGCCCTGAGACCCCTGCAAGCAGAGGCCCGGCAGCTCCACCTTCAGAACAGGAACCTGGAGGACCAGATCACACTCGCGAGGCAAAAACGTGATGAAGAGGTTCAACAGTACAGGGTAGGCCCCTTGGCTGTGTGAGAGACTGTGTGGTTCAGGCTGGCCTGGAGACCTTGAGGGACTTGAGGCCTTCCTGCCTCAGCCTCCGAGGGCTGGCGTTATAGGCCACCATAGCTAGGAAAAGGGACATCTTTTAGGTGAAGGGAAGTCTGATGCTTTTTTTTTTTTCCTCTCCCTTCCAAGACGAGGTTTCTCTGTGTAGCCCTGGCTGGCCTGGAACCCACTCTGTAGACCAGGCTGGTCTCAAACTTAGAGGTCCACCTGCCTCATCCTCCTGAGTGGTGGGACTTAAGGCATGTGCCACCATATCCAGACAGGCCTAATGTCTTTGGGGCTGGGATTACCATTCAGTGTGAAAGAGCCTGTTCTTGGGCCCACTAACTCATTCTTTTCCTCTGTCCTGTATTATTAATTTCATTTGGTTAAGGCCAGTATTAGGATTTAACTGGACTTTTTTTTTCTTTCATTTACTGGATTTTTTTATTCATGGTTTACACAGCTCTTTGTGTGTGTTGGGGATTTGTGCTTGTTAGGCAAATAAGTACTCTACCACTGAAACCATATCCCCTCCCCACCCTCTTTTAAAAGATTCACTATTTTTATTTTATGTGTATGGATGTTTTATCTGCATGTATGTATGTGCACCTTGCGCATGCAGTGCCCAGGGAAGCCAGAAGAGGGCACTGGATCCCCTGTGACTGTGGTTACAGATGATTGTGAGCTACTGTGAGGGTGCTGGGAACTGAACTCAGGCCCTCTGCAAGAACAGCAAGAGCTCTTATCCCGTGAGCCATCTCTCTAGCCTCACATCCTAGCCTTTCACTCTTGGTTTACATAGCTGTGTGTGTGTGTGTGTGGGGGAGGCAGTGAATTTTGGGGATTGAACCCAGGCAAACTCTCTACTGTAGAGCTTTATCCACAACCTTTTTAAAAAAAAATACATTTTTAAGATTTATTTATTTTATGAACACGATGCTCTATCTGCATGTACACCTGCATGCTAGAAAAGGGCATCAGATCCCATTATACATGGTTGTGAGTCACCATGTGGGTGCTGGGAATTGAACTCAGGACCTCTGGAAGAGCGACCAATGCTCTTAACCATTGAGTCATCTCTCCAGTCCCCCACAGTCCTCTTTTTACTTGAGACAGGTCTTGAATTTGAGATCTCCCTGCCTCCCATGTAGCTAGGATCGCAAGCCTGTACTGCCAGGATAAATGGGTACCACACCTGGCTTGGATTCTTAGGTTCTATAGACATGGAGACTGAGGCCAGCCCAGCCCTAAGTATTTCAGTGCCTCTTCCTTTTCTTTCCTGGAAGCCTTTTCTAATTCTGACTGAACAGTGAATCATGCTTGCTAGCACACGGAGAGCTGGAGAGACCGAGTGCAGAGTTCATTCCGTCCTCTGCCGGCCACCCTCACCCTCAAGTACCACCTGTCCATCCTCCCCTTCAAGCTGTCCAGGCTTTGGGATGGCATCTCTGCATTTCCCTTTTTTGTACATGTCACCGTATCCTCTGTATCTGAGTTATTTCTGATTAAGTGTGAGCCAGTTCTAACCCCTTTTTAGAAGAGTAGGGTATAAATACTGAGTGAATAAACAATTACGTCTACCACAGCCCAGACTGGGCGCACAGGTTGGGGCTATCTTTACTCATCCCCTTTATTCTCTGCCATGCAGCTTAGGAGACACATCAGCCAAATGCTGGGTTACGTGTTGCTAGGCACGCCAAGAATGCTCTCATGTGGGGCCTTTCACAGCACGGTGTTCTTTTCAGACAGGGTCTCAAGTAGCCCAGACTAGTCTCAAAGTAAATGTGACCTGGAGCTCCTGATGCTCCTGTCTCCCTCTGGTGTGTAGGCCTCTAGCTTGTCATCCTCCTGCCTCAGCCCCCAATCCTGGGAGTGTAGCTGTGCACTATCATGGCTAACTTTCTATTTTTTTTTTTGAAACATGTATTTTCTTGGATAAACTTAAAATTGCATGTCCTTCCCTTAAGAGAAATCTTGAAAATGGCTGCATTCAGTTTGCTGAGTTTGTCTCTATGTAGCTTTGGAGCCTGTCCTGGTACTTACTCTGTAGACCAGGCTGGCCTTGAACTCACAAAGATCCTCTTGCCTCTGCCTCCCCAGTGCTGGGATTAAAGGCGTGCGCCACTATGCCTGGCTAAGATTAATTTTAATTGTGTGTATTGTTTAGGTAAGTGCACGTGAGTGTGGTGCCCTCAGAGGCTGGAGGCATGGGCCCCCTTGGGAGCTGGACTTACAGGAGGTTAACAGCTGACCAATATGGTACTGGGACAGAATTCGGGTCTTCTGCAAGGCCATCCCTGGCCCTGTATATGCTGTTTTGGAGACAGTGTCTCACTGTGGAGTGCATGCTGGCCTCTCACTCTATTCTGTCTCAGCCTCAAGTGCTAAGGTTTCAAGGCCTATGCCACCTTGCCTAGCTCCAAATTCTTTTTTTTTTTTTTTCTGAAAGGGCTCCTAAACAGTGTTTGCCAAACACTCTCTTACTTCATTTTGGTTGATTTTCAAGGGTGCTCTGGAATTTCTCAGGCTGGGCTTGAACTCTTTTTTTTTTTTTTTTTTTGGAGCTGGGGATCGAACCCAGGGCCTTGCGCTTGCCAGGCAAGCACTCTACCACTGAGCTAAATCCCCAACCCTTTTTTTTTTGTGTGTGTGGGGGCTTGAACTCTTAAGAGTCAGTTTGCTGATATTACCACCTCCATCATCCATCCATTCACTGTTTCTAAGTGTCTAGTATGAATCAGGATAAGGCCCTGGCAAGAAATTCAGGAAATAATCAGGGATGAGGTGTTGTTTGCTCTCTGGGAAGGATGCCAGACAAAATGAACATCTTCATAAAATCCAAACGTCATTGATATTAAAGAGACTCCCTAAGTTGGGGAGGTAGCTCAGTGGAACAGTGCTGGCTTAGCATGCGCAAAGCCCTGGGTTTGACCTCTGGTGCTGCCCACACAAAAGAGAAATGAGGCCTGACAAGGTGGCCAGCACCTTTAATCCCAGCATTCAGGATGCAAAGGCAGACGGATCTCTAAACTGGAAGCCAGCCTGGTCTATATAGTGAGTTCTAACCCCCCCACCCCCACCCCCCAAAAAAGGCTTGATTTGAGGTGGTTAAATATGAAAGTCTTAGTGAAATATGAAGTTTGAAGTGAACGTATTTCAGTGTGCTAAGCAGTGGAACAGTGCTAGGAACCAGACTCCGGATAGATGACGTAGGTATGCTCACTCCTACCTAGGGAAACAAGGGGATGGTGGACGGTCAACAATAGCTATTATGCTAGGCAGTGGTGGCACATGCCTGTAATCCCAGCACTCAGGAGGCAGAGGCAGGCGGATCTTTGTGAGTTCGAAGCCAGCCTGGTCTACAAAGCGAGAAAGGTGCAAAGCTACACAGAGAAACCTTGTCTCAGAAACAAACAAACAAAAAACCAATAGCTATTATGTTCTAGAAAGTTCTCCACAGAGCTCATTTACTTCTTCTTATACCCCTGGGAGGTATAAAATGTTTAGAAACTGAGTAGAGAAGGGAGGTGGAGAAGCCATTTGTCCAGCCTTCTGAAATTCCAGAGGGATGGCATAAGGAGGTAAGCAAATGATGTAAGCCTGCCCACCAAATGTATCAGTGAAGATTCCAGGCAGAGGGGACAGCTCATCCGCGAGCACGGAAGTGAGCTCAGTGTGGCTAGGTCGAAAGAATAGACAGATGGGTGATGGTAGACGTAACGAAGTTTACATCAGTGATGTCCTTTTTTGTGACTGTCTGTGTGTAGGCATGCGCTCTTCACCTTGTCCCCACGAGATCTCTTAATGAACATGGAGCTATGCTAGTAGCCAGCTCCCACCCCCAACCCTGCCAGGGTTAGGGCCCCAAGATGTGTGTGGTCCCATTTGAGCTTGTTGTAACCACTCTGGAGATTTGAACTCATATCCTCTGCCTCTGCGCCAAGCACTCAACTGCCAAGTCATCTTCCTCACCCAAGTTTTCAGGAAAGTGCAGACCCCTCCCTCTCTACTCCAAATACTCTTATTTCAAAAATTATTTGACAGCTGGGCAGTGGTGGCACATGCCTTTAATCCCGGCACTTGGGAGGCAGAGGCAGGTGGATTTCTGAGCTTGAGACCAGCCTGGTCTACAGAGTGAGTTGCAGGACAGCCAAGGCGATAAAGAGAAAGCCTGTCTCAAAAAACAAAAACAGAAGAAAAAACAAACAAACAAACAAAAACCCCACAAAAAACAAACAAACCAACCCCAAACAAAAACCCCCAAACTTCCTCACTGGTTTCCTATGTGTATATAACATATTCTGACCACATTCACCCACCTCCTTTTCTTCCCTCACCTCTGGCAACCCCTCTTTCTTCACGGTTTTGTAAAAGTATTTGGCACAGCAGTGTGGAGTGCAGTCCCTTCAGTTTGGCCTTCTGGGTTTTGCAGAGAAGTCAGCAGAGTCTGTGTCTAAGGACAGTAGCAGAATAATGGGGGGGGGGGGAGCTCAGAGCAAACTGCAAATCCTGGCTCTGCTCCCTCACAGGTAAAATGGGATTTCTCGGGCTGGAGAGATGGCCGATGGCTGAGAGAGCTTGCTGATCTTGCAGAGGTCATTCCTGGTATCTGCATAAGGCAGTTTACACCTTCCTGTACCTCCAGCTCCAAGGGATCCATGCCCTTTTCTAACTACCCTAGGCACTGCATGCACATGATGCACACACACACACATATATACATATATACACTGATGTACAGAGGAGTATTATTTTTAAAAAATAGGAATGGTCACTTCACAGGTTGCATCAAATGAGCTAATTAATGTAAAGCTCTTACAGTGGTGCCAGGCTCATAGCCACACAGTATTTTTCTTTTGCCGAGACAGGGTTTCTCTGTGTAGCTTTGGCGCCTGTCCTGGATCTCGTTCTTTAGACCAGGTTGGCCTCAAACTCACAGAGATCTGCCTGCCTCTGCCTCCCGAGTGCTGGGATTAAAGGCATGCACCACCAACGACCGGCCAGGGTCTCTACATAGTTTCCTGATCCTGAAACTGTAGATCAGGCTGACCTTGAACTCAGAGATTCCCTTGCTTCTGTATACATATCTATCTATCTTTCTCTCTTTCTTTTTTTGTTTTTGTTTTTCAGGACAAGGTTTCTCTGTGTAATGGCTAATACTGTCAAGGAACTCACTCTGTAAACCAGGCTGACCCCAAACTCACAGAGATCTGCCTGCCTCTACCTCTTGAGTGCTGGGATTAACGTGGTCACCACTACTGGCCAGCTGACTTTAGAGTTTATTAAAGGATATTGATGGGCTGGAGAGATGGCTCAGGGGTTAAGAGCACTGACTGCTCTTCCAGAGGACCTGGGTTCAATTCCCAGCACCCACACGGCAGCTCATAACTGTAACTCCAAGATCTGACACCCTCACACAGACATAGATGCAGGCAAAACACCAATGTACATTAAAAAATACCTAACATGTTAAGAAGCCCAGTGTGGTGGCTCACATTTTTAATTCTAGCACTTGGAGGGCAGAAGCAGGTGATCTCTGAATTCAGAGTCAGCCTGGTCTACATATTGAGATTCTGTGTGGAAAACAACCATAAACCCATAGATACTAAGCATGAAGGTTAAGAGAAAGTACTTGGGGAAAAAGACATTAGAGAGTGAGTTACTGGCTTGTCTTATTCCTCCTGCCTAAGCATCCCATGTGCTGGAGTTACAGGGGTGAGCCACCATACACAGCCTTAACACTTTCCCTTTAACCCAAGTCTTCTTGTGAAGAACTAGAGTAACAAAGAATGCCACTAGACAATGGCCAAAGGAACCACTGTGGAGGGAGACACGGCCATGCAGTGACAGTGGACAGAAAGACACTACCTCACCTACATGTTTAGGCAGGCTTTATGCTCTTTCCTCAAGTATTTCATTTTTACTTATTTTTGAGGTAGTCTCTCTCTGTAGTCTTGGCTGTCCTAGGGATTAAAGGCATATACCACCGCACCCCATTTAGTCTTTGATATTTTAAATTATTTATTAGTTATGAGTGTGTAAGTCTGTGTGAGTATATACACACTGGTACAGGTGCCCACAGAGGCCAGTCATTGTATTCCCAAAAGCTGGAGTTGCCAGTAGTTTTGAGTTGTCTCTTAAACATAGAGCCATCTCGGCCAGGCAGTGGTGGCACACGCCTTTAATTCTAGCACTTGGGAAGCAGAGGCAGGCAGATCTCTGTGAGTTTGAGGCCAGCCTGGTTTCCAGGGAGTTCCAGAAAAGGCTCAAAGCTACACAGAGAAACCCTGTCTCAGAAAATTAAAAAAAAAAAAAAAAAAAAAAAATTGAGCCATCTCACCAGATAGTGGCACACACCTTTAATTCCAACGCTCAGGAGGCAGAAACAGGCAGATCTCTAATTTCGAGGCTAGTCTGGTCTGGTCTACAGAGCAAGTTCCAGGACAGCCAGGACTACACAGAGAAGCCTTGTTTTGAAAAACCTAAACCAAACACTGAGCCATTTCTCCAGTCACCCACCACCCTTACCCCTTCTTCTAATAACAGGGTCTACTGGCTAGGAGTCGCTCTGTGGATCGGGTGGCTTCCACCCACCTGCCGCTGCTTCCCCATAAAGGTGTCCTGCTCCAGCCAGCCCAGCTGTGATGGTCTTCATTGACCTGGCGGTGGAGTCACTGATTAGCTAGACTGCAGAGCCTCCAGGTACCTGCCTGTCTGTGCCTCCCTAGCACTGGGACTGTACACACATCACCAGTCTTTTCCCCATGATTCTGAGGATTAATGGAGGTTCTCTGTGTGTGGCCAGCACTTTACTAAGCAATTTCCCCACTTATTCACTCACTCATTGTGTTTTTCAGTTTTTTGTTTGTTTGTTGAGACAGGTTCTCTACATAGCTTTATCTGTCCTGGAACTCAGTATGTGGAGCAAGCTGGTATTGAACTCACAGAGCTCTACTGGGATTAAAGGTGTGTCACCACACCTAGCTTTTTTTTTTTTTTTTTTTTTGAGATGGTCTCCTGGACTCCAGGCTGTCCTAACTCACTGTGATCAAGAATGACCTTGAGCCTGGCTAGAGTGCTGGCATCATAGGCAAGCATCACCATGCTGTCTTTATGTATTAATGCAGCATCACCCCACCCCCATGCTTTGCCTTACTAAACCTGGGGGAGTGAGAAACCTCCCTTCAGATGCCACATATGTGTGGTCCCCTAGGCAGGGCTGGACACTGAAAAGAGATGTTCTGATAGTGTTGGTTAAAGGTGAGCTTCAGCCAGTGTCCAGTACCACAGGCGGATGTGCCTCAGTGCAGTATCAAAGCCTGACTCAGATCAGAACTCCTTCTATTAACAGCAGTACCCAAAACAGATTTTTAGTGTTTCTCAACTGCCCTGACAGTCCACCTCCCCACAGCAACACCCTGTCCCCAGTGCCCTACCCTTTTGAGACAAGGTTACACACGGCCCATGCTGGCCTTCTGATTCTGCCTCCACCTCCAAAATGCATATGCCAATTTATGCTGTACAAGGGGCCAAACAAAAGGCACTCTACCAAGTGAGCTCACTCTGATCCTTCAAGGATCCAAGCCAGACTTGCTGAACCTTCATTACCTCAAGGCTCAAGGTAGTAGAGTACTCAACTGGTATCCTCAGCACCACGTTATCCTACTCATAGCAGTGTCTTGTGTAGCCCAGGCTGGCCCTAGACTCGTTAGGGAACCTCAGAGCACCTCTAGCACTCACCTTCAGAATGCACTGCCAGTCCTTACACCACTTCTCCTTTCGGTGCTGAGGGCCATTAGGATGTGGGCACGTGAGGCAAGTGCCCTGCCACTCAACTCTAGCCCCTTCATTCAGGATGGACTGTGGTTTTAGTTGTGAAACGATTTTTAAACCTTAAAGAATCTCAATAACTGATGAAAGTACAGATAAATCCTTAACACATTCCAACCCATATAAAGTTAAAAATATCTTAGTTTCTAGAAGAAAGTTACAAATTATGAGTGCTTGGTACCCACGGAGGCGAGAAAAGGGTATCACATCACCCACAACTGGAGCCTAGAACTATATACCAATGGTTGTGAACCATTGTGTGGGCAGTGGGAATGCACCCTGGGTCCGGTGAGAGTAACAAGCCTGTTAACACCTGAGCCGTTTTCTGGCTCCCTTTTCACTGCTGCAAAGATTTATGTAATAGAGCTTCAAGTCCAGACAGGGTCCCTGTGTAGCCCTGGCTGGCCTGGAACTCGGAGACCCACCTGCTGCAGCCTCTGGAGCGCCGGGATTGAAGGTGTCTGACATCACCACTTCTCAGAACTAGTTTTCTGAGACAGGGTTTCTCTATGTAGCCTTGGCTGTTCTGAGTGTTGGGATTCAAACTGTGAGCCACCACTGCCAGGCCTCAGAACTTCTTTTCTTTTTTAAATGACTCTGTGAGATCAAGTGTTTCTGGCTTAATCCATGGGACCGAGCGCCTTTTCAAGATTTTTATTTATTATATAGTGTTTTATCTGCACGTGTCCCTGCAGGCCAGAAGAGGGCACCAGATCTCATTACAGATGGTTATGAGCCACCATGTGGTTGCTGGGAATTGAACTCAGGACCTTTGGAAGAGTAGTCAGTGCTCTTAACTTATCCAATGAAGGTAGTGTCAATCTCAGTATCACTACAAATACTCAATGATACAGGCAGGGCATACTGGTGCATCCCTTTAATCCCAGCACTAAAGAAGCAAAGGCAGAGGCAGGTTCAAGCCCAAACATATCTACAGATCCTATTTCAGGACAACCAAGGCAACACAGAGAAACCGTGTGTGTGTGTGTGTGTGTGTGTGTGTGTGTGTGTGTGTGTGTAACAAACCAACAAATAGGTAAAAACAAACAATCAAAAAGCAATGTACAAGTGCTCAAGCTAGCAGATGTGAGGTGTTTACTGTCTGGCCATCCTGTGCAGGAGCAGCTGGAGGAGATGGAGGAGAGGCAGAGACAGTTACGAAGTGGAGTCCAAGTCCAGCAACAGAAGAACAAAGAGATGGAGCAGCTGAGGACCAGCCTTGCTGAAGAGCTTTCAACATATAAGTCAGTTTTCTCTGCTTCCCAAGTCTCATCTACAATTGACTGAGGATGGTGGGGGGCTCAGGGAATATTTTATTTAACGAAGGAAAACAAAATTACTTGGGGAAATGACTTTCAAATTGTGTCCATCCATGGACAATTAGAAAACAGCTCTCTGTTTTTAAAGGGCTATGCTACCCAGGAGTCTGGAACAGGCTGATGCATCGACTCCTCAGGCAGGTGGAGTGGAGGCACAACCCGAAGGTGATCTTTGTGGGTAGATGACAGTGGTGTTTGCTTGTGATTACTGCTCTCCTAACAGTACTAACTAATGCCTTATTCTGGAGGGTCCTACCCTTGCTTGGGATCTTCTTACCTCAATCTGCATAGTCACCGGCATGTGCCTCTGTACCTGGTTACTTAATACCCTTCTATTATTATTTTTAATGTAGCTGAAGCTGGCTTTTAATTCATGGCAGAACTCCTAGCCTTAGCCTCCCAAGTACTACTTCTAAATTAATCAAATAACAAGTAATTTAAGGATGGTACATGTCTCGAAAATACCTAAGGTCAAGCAGAACTGATTTGGAAAACTGTTTTTTGAGACAGGGGTTCTCTGTGTAGCCTTGGCTGTCCTGGAATTCACTCTGTAGACCAGGCTGGTCTTGAACTTACAGAGACCCACCTGCCTCTGTCTCCTGAGTGCTGGGATTAAAGGTATGTGCCACCACCAACAGGCTCAAATTTTTAATTTTTTTGAGACAGTGTTTCTCTGTGAAACAGCCCTAGCTGTCCTATCTCTTTCAAGATCAGACTGGCCTTGAACTCACTGAAATCTGTCTTGCTTCTGCCTCTCAAGTGCTGGGATTAAAGGCATGAAAAAGCTTCCATTTCTAATGGAACTTAAAATTACATTTAGTCATTTTGCTGGGCCTCACCCATGATTTTTCTTTGAGACAGGGTTTCACCATGTAGCTTTGGTTGGCTTTGCTATGTATGCCATGTTGGCCTTGAACTCAGAGATCCACTTTCCTCTGTCTTCCAAGTACTTGGATTAAGGGTATACATATACACTACCATGATCGTCAAGATACATCATCTAGTGACCAGAGCACTTGCTGAGGACACAGGTTTGGCTCCCAGAACTCACATGGCACCTCACAATAGTCTATAAAGCTCCAGTTTTAGAGGAGCTGATGCCTTCTTCTGGCCTTTGTAAGCACCAAGCATAGGCATACACACAGGAAAAACATTCACATAAAATTTAAAAAATTCAAAGCAAATGAAATCCAGGCTCAGCTTGGTGATGGTGGCGCATGCCTTTAAGCCCAGCACTCAGGACACAGAGCAAGGCAGATGTATGTGAGTCCAAGGCCAGCCTAGTCTACAGATCGAGATCCAGGACAGGCACCAAAACTACACAGAGAAACACTGTCTCAAAAAAACCAAAAGAAATCCAGGCTCTAGATACATCCTTCCCCAGCCCTGGCACTCAGTTTCCTTGGTACAGCACAAAAGACAACCTATTACCACACTAAGACTTGACAAGAGGCCAACGAGAATTACTAATTTAAAAACCAATGAGGACATTCAGAGCCCAAACTCCTTAGTCAATGTATAAATAATCAACAACCATGTCCATTCATTTCTGTGTCAAGAGAGGGTTTGTATGAGGACAGTGTCCATGGAGCGCAGAAGTTACAGGCAGTTACAAGCTGCCCCGTGTGGGTGCTGGGAACCAAACTTATGTCCTCTGGAAGAGCTCTTAACTGCTAAACCATCTCTCCTGCCCCTATTTTTTATATAATCAAAACCACAAAGGCTGTGGATTCTGTAGTTGGGAAGTTTTAGGGCCTATTATCTTTCAACCAAACCACTCAAGTCTAGCTACTCTGAAAGTTGAGTGATATCACAAGTTCTAGCCTGCCTGGTTAAACAGATGCTGCCTCAAAAATTAAGTTTATCAGAAGGGCTGGGAGAATATAACTCAGTGGTAGGTTGCTCACTTGGCTTCTATGGGACCCTAATTTAATCCCAAGCATGGAAAACACATGCTTTAGAGCACTTGGTTCTTTCAAAGGACCTAGGTTTGATTCCCAGAGCCCACAGGAAGGCTCACAACCATCTATAATTCCAGTTCTGGGGCATCTGACACCCTTTTCTGGCCTCCTCAGGCACCGAGCACATGCACATGCAGGCAAACACTCAGATACATAAAGAACAATTTTATAAAGGACCATATAGTTCAGTTTCCAAGGCCTGTGACTCCAGCTCCAGGGGATATGATCTTTTTTCAGGCCTCCAAAGAGAGACACACATACACAAAATCTGAAAAACAAAACGGAGGGGTTGGAGAGATGGATCTGTGGTTACCTACACTTGCTGTTCTTGCAGGACCTTTCTGGCCTCCATGGGCTCCTCCCACACAGACAGACACAAAACAATGAAACAGAACCTAAAAACTAAGGCAGTGGTGGTAGCACATGCCTTTAATCCCAGCACTCAGGAGGCAGAGGCAGGAGGATCTCTGTGGGTTTGAGGCTAGCCTGGTCTACAGAGTGAGATCCAGGACAGGCACCAAAGCGACACAGAGAAACCCTGTCTTAAAAAACAAAAAAACTAAGGAATACCAGGCACTACAGTACCTGTGTGAAATTAAGCTAGATAGAGTAAAAACATTTTCACAACATGCTGGTCTTGAACTTGATGTGGTCCTGCCTGAGTGCTAAAGCCACAGCTATACGCTACCATGTCTGCTTACTTTACTCCCTTAATAGTCACAGAGGTTACTATTTATTCTGCTTTCCTACTGTAGCCAGGTATGGTGGCATATAACTTTAATCTCAACACTCCGGAGGCCAACCTGGTCTAGGTAGTCAACTTCAGGCCAGGCAAGGCTATATGGTGAAATCAACCAAAACAAACCAGGCTGTAGAAGTCTTTCCTCAGTTTACCCTAAGAAATTCTTGGAAGCTCATTGTTATAAAATTTTCTAATGTATTATTTCAGATTGCAGAAAATGCAAACTTAACTGTATTTCTTTCAATCTTACAGGGATTGTTTAGAAATGTATGGCCGGATCTATAACCCAGAAACAACAAAGCATTTATATCAAAGCATCACTAGGGATGGACTTTTCCCCAAACAGGAAAGAGTGCCAGCATCTGGCAAGTAATTCACCCTGTGAAAATTATAAACATTGTTTATCTTGCCCACAAAGATTTTAGGGTTGGCTGGAAGCAGGATACCAGTCAACTTTCATCTGGATTCTTTTCTGTAGGCTGTTAGTACTGATCTTGATGCACTGTGGATGGACAAACGAGCCCGTTATCTTTCAGCAGAACACTGGGTAATGGAGTATCATTATCACATCTTGCAGCATTGTGAAGGTTATTTATTGCTCTGTGCTGACCCAAACCAAGAACGTTTAAGGAAAAAGTTGGGGTCAAAAGGCAGCCAGTCTTTGCTCTATGGACCCACAGCTTCAATACCTTTGAGGTATGGGGATTAGGTTTCAAATGACTCCTTTCACAAAGCCATTTTTTCCCTTAACACCTGCACTTACATAATTTACTCTCAAAAGTGTCAAGATAGCTATTTTGTTCTTTTTCTTTTCTTTTGACATAGGGCCTCACTTATAGCCCTGGCTGGCCTAAAACTTACATTTTAGACAATGCTGGCCCTGAACTCACAGAGATATATGCTTGCCTCTACACTGCTGAGATTAAAGACATGTTGGGCTTGGGCTTGTTTTTTTTTTTTGAGACAAGGTCTCAAGTAATCTAGGCTGGGGTTTCTAACTTGTTATATAGATCAGGATGACCTTGAACTTCTGATCTTGACTCTACTTCCCAACCACTGGGACTACAGGTGTACGTCACCAAGTGTGACCCAAGACACACACACCCACAACTACCCCCCAGGGTATCACCATGTAGTGACCTCAAACTCACTGAAATCCACCTGCATCTGCATCCCAAGTGCTGGGATGTACCATCACACCCAGCTTTATAGTTTTTACTACACACAAAAACAATGAGAACAGGAATCACTTCAGATTTGGACCTGACACTTCATTATTCAGACTTTCCAGAAATTAAATGGTTCTGAAGGTGAGAGTCATTTAGTCAGTTTAAGCAAAATTGGTCATTTTTATCTAGTTATCACATATGGTGATAAGGGCACTCAGACTCAGTTCCTACACTTTAAAAGTAGAAGTCCCAGCAAAAAACACTGGACAGATACAAGCTCTCTGGAACACGGGTATAGTCTCTTTCAAATATAAACTGCCTTAAGTTGTCTATCACACTGCCTTTGACATCTTGGAAACTTGTGCGGCTCTCTAAGAAGACTTCAAAAAGATGTAATTTTACCAAGACTAGTTTGTGTACTGTTTGGTAATGCCTTCACTTTCCCAGGCAGGAGTAAAGCTCTTCTTTTAATGGTTCTGGATCGATTATGTTCATTTTCATCTCGATAGTCAAGAACATAAAAACAACTGTCACCCGAACAAACTCTTCTAGAAGCCGGAGACTGGTGTTTGGTGGATATTAAATAAAACCTACCAGCACAGGGCATAATAGAAAAGCAATTTATTCCTTTATAAGCACTTACACAGTTAGTCATGGAGAGTAACAGGCCCGATGCTGAGACAGGTCAACCAAAATGGAGAGAGCATCAAACTATGGTCAAGGACTAACCCCTAGAAAAGCAACTCTTATCAAGGATTAATTTAATTTCAAAAACAAAGACAAACTAGCAATTCACTCTTTCTCAACCTGACAGTTCTCCAGCGGTATAACTGTCAGTTGAAAACATACACCTTACAACTTGGTGGTCCCAAGTTTAAAAAAACAAAAACAAAAACCACACACAACAAAAACCATTTCACAGAAAGGAAAAGAATAATATGGAAACAGCTCAAGAAATACACTAATGAGCAAAAATATAAGGGGAAGGAGGAACGTGTTGTCTTAACTAAAGAAACCAAGACTGGTTTACATAGGAAAATGTGCATCCTGGAAAGCCAGGTGTGAGGACTTTAAACTCTATGACTTGACTCTCCCCTAATTCCTGAATAAAAACGACATCTTGCAATAGTTATACTCATGGCTCAGACACCTACTTCACTTGGCTCTATTCCTTATCCACTGTGGCCTCTTGAGAATCTGAAAAACTTGGGGATATAGCTTAAGAAGAAAAATAATCACACGTAATATGCCCCATTTCTGAAGATGCTTTAGACCTGGTTTGTTACTAGAAAATTCCTGAAGAAAAATTTAAATATAAGTCTGTGGCTTTGTTGAATTAAGTCCCCCAGTTAAGATTAGAAAACCCCCATGGTTTGGGCTAATAGTTTTGTTGGTGGCACCTATTGTAGCCGGAGAGCTGAACAAAGTCTGTGTCTCAAACCAGTGTTCAATCCTTCTAGGGTTCAGAGGACAACAAGGGGAGTCTAAACCACAAGTGCAGACATGTCTAGGATCCTTGTCCTTCTGGATCCACGCTTCCTTCAGGGTCTTCATCATTATAAATGTTCTCTGCCTGCCAAAAGGAGAAAAGGGTATTTAGTATGAAGACAGTTATTTCTTGAAGTCCAAGTTTCCACAATATATTATGCCAAGGTGCCTGATAACATTTCAAAAAGTTTTTTAAAATATTCAATGCTATTGCTAAAAACAGCAACAGACAGTGAACCAACAATATGAATCGTAACAGATGTGCTCCAGTGAAAACAAGGAACAGGCCACAGGTCCCGTATAGGGCATTTTCACAAAGTATGGATGATCATTATTCCTGACCTGACCAGATATATTATTGGTAATAGCTAAAATATAAACCAGAGAGGTTTCTATGAGATACACAGAAAGCGATGCTTAAAGCACAGAATTTCATATAGGGATGATAAAAATATTTTAAATTTCTTTGTGATGTATGACTCTAGAGTATAAAAAAATTCACTGAATAGTAAATTTAAATAAAACCATCCAAACCGTCCAAATTTTAGTTTACAAATATTAAAAAAAACAAAAAACATTTTATATAACATATAAAACCCCACCCCCACTAGTTGATGAAATGTATAATAATGTAATCACTTGCCTCAGTTTCCCCAAGAACTAGGATTATAGGGTCACCACACCCCCCTGCTTATTACTGGGTTTTATTTTTATACATTCTCATTCTCTCATTCTCTCTCTCTCTCTCTCTGGGACCACATGGAAGAGATAAATAGATAAATAAAGGCGGGAGCAGAATAGTCCTCTTACTCCTCTCTCCTAGCAATCAATATTACCACCAGAATCTGGACACTCAAACTACCAATTTTTGGTTGTGCTAAGATCACAGGGCAAGCTACAAGCTTAATCTCCCTTCCCCAGTGGTTAACTTTCAGCACTTCTGTTGACTAGTCCAGCTATAAGGCTATCTAAGGACCTTACCAAACCTTAGTAACAAGACTCAGGTGGGGCCCAAAAGGGATCATTATCATAAACAAGACAATCTGAGCTAGAAATCCCAATGACTTCTTAGCAGTTATATGCAAAAACAAAAACAAAAACCCCACACAGGTCAAAGTCTGAGCAAATACTACCTTTTTTTGTTTGTTTTTTTCAAGACAAGGGTTCAATGTGTAGTTTTGGTGCCTGTCCTGGATCTCACTTTGTAGACTAGGCTGGCCTCGAACTCACAGTGCTGGGATTACAGGCAGGCACCCCCATCCCCCAGCATGTACTACTTATATGGACATAACCCACGATGGAGGCAGCAACCCTGGATGAACCCTGGCAGTCTTAGAACTCACTCTGTAAACCAGGCTGGCCTTGAACTCAGAGATCCGCCTGCAGTCTTTTAAAACCCAATCTTTTAAAAATCAAGCTGTTGACATCTGCTCAGCCTGCTTAGAGATTTATTCAATGATGAGGTTTGGCTATGTGTCATTGAGATCTTGTTTTATTTATCTATATCAAGAGCTACACCATCAAAAGTATAGATTTTCCAGTAAAGACTGCTTAGTACTATGAAAACAAACAAACTTAGAACTGTTAAGTTAAAAAGAAAAATCTTTTCTTGAGATAGGATTTCTGTGTAACAGAGAGTGAGTTCCAGGACAGCCAGGAACAGACAGAAAAACTTCAAAAACAAAAAGAAAAGACAGTTCAAAGTAACACATGTAAATATGAGCCAGACAGAGATACGTGAGATCTTGACTCAAAATAAACAGCAACCCCCCCCCCCACCAACTACATATATACATTCAAGTCATATCTGAGGAAAACAGGGTAGAGATGGCAGCTGCATCCAGTGAGTGAGTGAGTGAGTGAGTGTGTGTGTGTTTGTGTAAAATGATGGTCTCATGTATCTAACATCCCCTAAATAAATGGCTGAACACTCACCATCTGCCACACTTGCATGATATTGTCTTCTGATACAGAACAAATCACCCAAGGTTCATTGGGATTCCAGGAGAAATCAGATATCTTGGCAGTGTGACCACCATGAATAAACTGCAAGAGGGACCAAAACAAAGATAGTAAACACGGACAACATTACATCACAGCCCACTTTTTAACGCACAGAAGACCCCAAAGTGCCCAAAGGTTTGTAACATACCAACAACTCTGGTGGGCCATCTTCTGCATCTTCTGGGGACTGTTCTTCTCCGATTTTACTAACAAAAAGAATTTTAAGTCAGAAAACATTACATCCCTGTGTAGTAGTTTGAATGTAACTGGCCCCCAAAGCTCATAGGCACTATTAGGAGGTGTGGCCTTATTAGAGTAAGTATCGCTGTGTTGGAGGAAGTGTGTCACTGTGGAGGTGGGCTTTGAGGTCTCAGTATATGCTCAAGCCCATGCCCAGTGTCTCAATTCACTTCCTATTGCCTGTACAGGATGTAGGACTCTCAGCTAACCCTCCAGCACCATGTCTACCTGCAAAGAGCCATGTCCCACCATGATGATAATGGACCAAACTTCTGGACTGTAAGCCACTCAATTAAATGTTTTCTTTCTAAGAGCTGCCATGGTCATGGTGTCTCTTCACAGCAATAGAAACCCTAAGACAGCTTAAGCACCCATCTTTGAAAATGTAAAGACAGTAACTGTGCAGGCGTGGTGGCACTCTGGAGCAAAGATTGGTGAATTTCTGAGTCTGAGGTCAGACTATTCCACAGAGTAAGTTCTAGGACAACCAGGTCTATAAAGGAAACCCTGTCTCCCCAAAACAAAAACAAAAACAACAACAACAAAAAAACCAAACATACTTCATGGACTCACAAACACAAAACTCACCTTAAATCCCAGACATTCAGCCTACGATCAGTACCACTAGAAGCCAAAATAGTCTCATTGTGAGGTGACCACTGAACCTATATCCAAGAGTGAAGAAAATGCAATGAATCAGAAAATAGAAGGGGAAATATCTCAGATTATATCTTACAAAACTTTGTGAATAAAACGCAGTGAAGCCAGGTGGTGGTGGTGGCACAACACACCTTTAATCCCAGCACTTGGGAGGCAGAGCCACGTGGATTTCTGTGAGATCCAGGCCAGCCTGGGCTACAGAGTAAGTTCCAGGAAAGGCGCAAAGCTACACAGAGAAACCCTGTCTCGAACAACCAAAAAGAAAAGAAAGTAAGGGAGGGTTTGGGGACGTAGCTCAGTGGTAGAGCTGTGCCCTGGGTTCAGTCCTCAGCCCCCCCCCCCAAAAAAAAAGGAAAGAAGGGGAGAGAACTGAGTATAAGGAATAACACAGACGCACAGGTACCTCCCTTCCCCCACAATCTTGAGACAGTCTCATTTCTCGGGGTGGTTCAGGTTGGCCTTGGACTTATTCTGTAGCTATGGCTAACCTTCATGTGCTGTTCCTGCTTATATGGTCCTAGTGCTGGGATTACAGCCATGTACACTATGCCTGGTTCAGGAGGTGCTAGGGATGGAGCCCAGGGTTCCTGCATACTAGCCAAGTACTCTACCAACTGAGCTTCATCTGCAGGTCCTCTCTGATTTGTGAGAGAGGATCTCTTTACGTGGTAATCTTTCTGCTGCAGATTCCCAAGTGCTGGGATTATAGGTGTGTACCCCATTTTCTGTAAAGGGGGGAGGAAAGGGAAAAGAAGGCAGGCAGCATTGGTTTCTCTTACTTGGAATATTTCATCCTTATGTGATTCAAAGGAATGCAACTTGAGTTTCAGATTTCTCAGATCCCACAAGGCAACAGTCTATGTACAAAAAGAAAAAGAAATCAAGATAAATTAAGTAAGGAAAGCCAGCCGGGCAGTGGTGGCGCATGCCTCACGCTTGTAATCCCAGCACTCAGGAGGCAGAACCAGGCAATCTCTGTGAGTTCGAGGCCAGCCTGGTCTACAGAGCGAGATCCCGGACAGGCACCAAAACTACCTAGAGAAACCCTGTCTCGAAAAACAAAACAAAACAAACTCCCTGCCCCCAAAAAAGAAAAAGGAAAGCCTAGGGCCACATGGTTCAGTGGATAAAGGTGCTTGTTGTCAAGCCTAACATGTGTTTAATCCCAGAATCCACACAGTGGAAGGAATAAATAGACTCTGGCCAGTTGTCTTCTAACCCCCACGTAAATGTCATGGTGTATGTGCTCCAACCCCTTCCAAATAAATAATTGAGAATGTGTGTGTCTATAAACACAGAGGAGCCAAGACAACCGTGCAGAAACCAGAGGCAACTTGTAGGAATGGAGTTGGTAATCTCCTTTAGTTATTTGGGTCTTAGGGACTGAATTCAAATCTTCAGGCCCAGCAGCCTGATAATAAACTCTTAAAAAAAACCTTTAAAACATTAACTAAAAGATCTTTGCACAATAAAAAAATGCTGAAGATGGATCAGTAGCTAAGAGCACACACTTGATGTCTCATAAACATCTATAACTTCAACCCAGGGGATGTGACACCCTCTTCTGGTCTCAACAGGCACCAGTCATGTATACCATGCCAAAGACATACATGCAGGTCAAGTTCCCTTACCCATAAAATATAAAACCTGAACAATTCAACAACAAAAAACCGCAAACAAAGCAAACTGACCTTGTCAGCTGATCCTGTGGCAAGAATGAACTCACTGTAAGGATTGAAAGACAGGCAGTTCACTTCAGCAGTGTGAGCATCGACTGAGTGGCTTGGCTTGGAAGTATTGTTTGAACGAGTATCCCAACTTCATTTAAAAAGAGAAAGAACAGGGGAGCTTGAAATGGGGACTAACACAAAACTATGAAAACGTATGTATTAAAAAACAAACAATGGGGTCCACTCACATCATAAGTTTCTGATCATCAGCAACTGACCCAAACAGAGACTCGTGGAGCAGATGCCAGGAAACGTCCTCTACTACTGCTGTATGCCCTGTAAAGATGGTCTTTGCATCCACCACTTTTCCTTCTTTTGGAACTGCACTGATGTCCCATAGGCAGATGGTCTTAAATATAAAATTAACCATTATATAAAAGATTCTCACTTCCCCACATATCCCCAAAAAAGACACCAACTGGCAACAATCCCAGATTTGCCTCAAAACTGCAAGGATACCCACATGGTCATCTGAAGCACTAAGTAAGTGCCCGCTGAGATTTGGATTCCAAGAAAGACCATAACCTTCTTTCTGATGTCCACGGAGACGCAAATCTGGGTTGCACTCTCCAGAAGGGTCTGCAAAGTAACAGACATATCTAGAATATCCAGTCCATTGTCTCTCTGGGCTTATTAAGCAAAATGTCACAGATGTCTATTATACAAAATACAGACCCATTATGACCAACTATACAATGCGGAAGTTGCAAAATCATGATTTTCCACATAAAAGCATTGTTTCACTTGAGAAGCATAAAATAACTCACACGTAGCCAGGCGGTGGCAGCACATACCTTTAACCACAGCACTCAGGAGTCAGAGGCAGGTGGAACTCTGTGAGTTCGAGGCCAGCCTGGCCTACAGAGTGAGTTCCAGGACAGACAGGGCTACACAGAGAAACTGTCTTGAAAAACCAATAAATACCACACGTATCAATAAAAATCATAAAATGTTAAATTATAAAAATAACAGAGACTATTTGAGTAAATGGAATCTGTATCTGTTTAAAAAGAGGGGAGTACCTGGTTTAGAAGGATGCTTTGTGTAGTCGAAAACAAGCACATCACTGGATGGAGTCTTTGTTGCAATGATGCAAGGGTTCTGGGGCATGTACCGAGCCCTGTTTACTTCTCCTTCATGGTTGATCTTGATTTCTATTTCAATTTTCCCACTGACAGAGCCAAAACCTCCAAACTCTGTACATATATAAGCAAAAGGTATTTAATCAACTAAGTCATATAAGTAGAAGTCTGAACCATTTACAGAACTAAAGTGCTTTTATACATTTGTAACTGCAGATTAGTAATAAGTACTACATTACCAACTGAAATTAAAGACGGTATGAATCTCAAGCCAGCCATGGTAGTACACACCTTTAAATTTTTTTTCTTAAGATTCATTTATTTATTATGTATACACTGTTCCGTCTACACGTATCTCTGCAGGCCAGAAAAGGGCACCAGATCTCATTACAGATGGTTGTGAACCACCATGTGGTTGCTGGGAATTGAATTCAGGACCTTCGGAAGAGCAAACAGTGCTCTTAACCTCTGAGCCACCTCTCCAGCCCCACACCTTTAAATCTTGGCACTCCCAGGCCAAACAAGTAGATCTTTGTGAGTTAGATGCCAGCCTGGTCTGCATAGTGAGTGTCACACTAGCTAAGGCTTTATAGGGAGATCCTGCAGGAGGGGGTGGAGTGGGGTAGGGGGCAGGCAGCAACTTTGTGTCTCAACCCCCCCCCCAGACTATGATTATACAGCTCAGACAGGCCTTCAATTCACTACATAGAGGTTCCTCTCTGTTCTCTCTCCTCTCTCCCACTCCTTTCCAAAATCTCATTCTATAGTCTAGCCTAGGCAATTTCCCTGAGTGCCAAGATTACAAGTATGATGACCACCAAGATTCTTGCTAAAAGGTTGTTCTTGACAGTTTTCAAATCTCATTTGACATAAAAATAAGTTTCTGGGGCTGGGTAATGGCAGTGCACACTTTTATCCCAGCACTCAGGAGGCAGAGGCAGGTGGATCTCTGTGAGTTTAAGGCCAGCCTGGTCTACAGAGTGAATTCTAGGACAGCTAGGACTGTTATATAGAGAAATCTTGCCTTGGAAAACAAAAAACCAAGCCAAAACAAAATCTGTAGAACGAATGAAATTCAAGCATGCCTCAGTGAGTTCCAGAACAGCCAGGGATATGTAGAGAGAATCTGTCTTAAACAAAAACAAAACAAACAAACAAACAAAAAAGACAAGGGGGGAATATTTTGGGGGGTGGGGGGAGCCTGTTTCAAGACAGGGTTTCTGGCTGTCCTGGAACTCACTTTGTAGAACAGGCTGGCCTTGAACCAAGAGATCTGGCTGCCTTTACCTCTCAAGTCCTGGAATTAAAAGGTGTGCTCTACTTCCACCTGGCTAAAAAAATTTACTTTTACTTTATGTGTGTAAGTATTTCCCTGCGTGTGTGCTAGTGTGTACCTGGTGCTCCTAGAGGCCAAAAGAGGGCAGTAGATCCCTGAAACTGGAGTTGGACAGTTGTAAGTTGTTTTGTGTGGGTGCCAGAAACTGAATCCCGGCCCCTCTGCAAAAGAAACAAGTGCTCTTAACTCTTCAACTACCTCACTAGTATCAAGCTGCCAATTTAATGGATATTAAACTGTAGTGCTGGATAATATAAAGCATCTCTTACATCATTTATCTGAAGCTCTTCATTAGTGTGAGCTTTCAGAAATACCATGGCATTGTATCTGTTCTCATAGTATCTCCTTTCCCAATCCCTTCTTTCATGCTGGAGACTGACCGTACCTTGTAATATCACTGACCTCTCTAACTTTTTTCATTTTTAAACAGGATTTCACTAAATTGACTAAGTAGGATTTCAAAACTTGAAATCCTCCTGACTCAAGTCTCCTGAGTAGACTGGATTACAGGACTATGCCACCAGGTCTGGTTAGTTTCTTTTCATTAACATCCTCAAAATTTTATGATTTATTGTTGTTGTTGTTTTTTTAATTTATTTACTTTTATTTTTACGTGCATTGGTGTTTTGCCTGCAGGGCAGATCTTTGAGTTACAGATAGTTATCTGCCATGTGGGTGCTGGGATTTGAACCTGGGTCCTTTGGGATCGCAGTCAGTGAGTGCCCTTAAACACTGAACCATCTTTCCAGCCCCGAATTATTGTTTATTATTGGGTTTGAGAAAGGTTCTCACTATTTGGCCTTGGCTGTCCTGGAACTCAACAGAGGTATGTTCCACCATGCCTGGCTCTAAAACGTATCTATTGTCATTCTGTGCGCTATGGTGCACATGTGGAGGCCAGAGACAACTCAGTCCATCAGGTAACAAGAATCTTTTCCTCCTGAGCTATTTCATGTGCTCTTCAGTCACATTTAACTATTACATACACTTGGGAGAATTCTCTCAAGCAGCATTACAAAATAAATAATTTGTGGTTATATGAAATAAATGAGGGTAATTAATGATAGAAGACTTCCAGAAGGCAGGATATGGTAGAAAATACTTGGTAAGAGTTAGACTCAGACCCAAGTAGCTCTGTCACTTCCTAGTTTGGTGATTTGGGGAAGGCTTTACATTTTTCTGAGCCTTAAATAAAGTTTAGAGTTATGTACAAATGAAAATGTTCTGGGTTGGGGATTTAGCTCAGTGGTAGAGCACTTGTCTAGCAAGCGCAAGGCCCTGGGTTCGATCCTCAGCTACAGGAAAAAAAAAAAATGTTCTGTCACTGACACTTCTACTCAATGTTATTTCATTCTTCGATCGATTGATTGATTGATTGACATGGTCTCAAGTAGCACAGGCTGACCCTCCACTATGTAGCCAAGGATGACCCTGAACTACCTCTACTCCTAGCAAAGTGTCACTAACTAAAGGATGAAAATATTTCCAGAGAGCAAAGGTGTAAATGAGTAACACTGTTAGCCTATTAAGGCAATTTCCAACCTCAAAATAATCCTTACTGCATTCACTGTTCACTTCTTTAGTCCCGGCTCTAAGGTGGCAGAAGCAAGCAGATCTTTTCAGCTCCAGACCAGCTAGCTAGCCAGGAGCAATGTACACAGTGACATCCTGTCTTTGAAAAAAGGCCCTAGGGGCTGGAGAGAGGGCTCAGTGGTAAGGTAAAGGGAAATGGCTGCTCTTCCAGAGGACCAGGTGCAATTCCATTACCCACATGGCAGTTCACAACTGTCTGTAACTCCAGTTCTAGGGGATCTGGTACCCTCACATAGACATACATTCAGGCAAAACACCAATGCACATAAAACAAAAATAAATCAATAAAAAAGGAAAGAAAAAGGGCTCTAGAAGGGGGGGGGGGGGAAATACACTAAACCTTTGCATACACCCGACTCTACAACATACAAAAGATGTAACACAGGGCTAGGAGAGAAGGCTCTTGGGCCAGCTAGCCTGGAGCAATCACTGTAACTGTAGAACAACAGTCAAGAACTTGCCTCAACAAGGTAGAAGGCAAAGTTGCCCTCTGACCTCCACCCACAACACCCTTACAGGCACACATAAATAAATGTTAAAAAAGATGTAATGTGGTAAGTGATCTCAAAGAATTTCCAGTCTAAGCATATGGTAGTAAGCACACGACTGACTAAAAATCTAAAAAGTTTAATTGTCAAAATGGTTACATACAGGAGAAAAGCAACACTGGGCAGAATCCACAGAAAAAGGGGGCCATCAATCATATATGCATGATTTTCATTTGGGGCAAATACTTAAAACTACCCATGTCTCAATAGCCCAGCTTGTTTCAAAAGTAAGGATCTTCTTGCATTCCAAGTACTGAGATTACAAGGTATGTGCTACCATACACAGTTCTCAAATTGAGTTCTTAACAGATTAAGATACGTCTTTTTCTTAATGCAGACTGAACCAAAGGCCACACACACGCTAGACACACATATTACCGCTGAGACATTATCACCCCACCAGCTACACCTACTTAAAATTACAGACTGCCACTATAAAGTAGATAGTGGAAGGCCCATTCAAAACAGGAAACAAAGGTCTGAAATATTAACAACAACAACAACAAAAAAGTAAAAAATTCTTCCTAGCCAACAAAGGCAAAACACCATTAAAACCAACCCAAAGTACAACACAAGAGAATAAAAATGAACAGCTCTCTGTGGCTTCATGAATCTTTATCCACGTGTGCACTCACTATTCAAGTCACAGTGAAACATTCGCACAGGCCAGAGGCGCCTGATTGATGAAGAGCACTGGCTGCTCTTCAAGATGACCAAAGGTTTGGTTTTCAGCACCCCATGACAGCTTCAGTTCCGAGGCTCTGACACCCTCCTCTGGCCTTCATAGGCACCAAGCACAAACATGGCGGGTGCACTGACATACACACCGAGAAAATCCCCATATACATTAATAATAACAATAGAAGAAACCCCCTTTAAAAGGCTAAGTCAAAAGGATCACCAGGAGTTCAAAGATAGCCTTGACTACTTAAGGGTGTTTCAGCCAGTCTACAACAGAGACCCTGTCTAAAAAAACAAAACAAAACAAAAAACCAACCGTCCCCCCCATCCCCAAATCAACTAATTAACCAAAAACAATAAAAACTCCCCAAACAAAACATGTCCAGCACCCAGGCCATAAACCTTGTGGAATTTCAAAGAATATATTTTAACACAAGTCAAATAACCAAATTATATTATCACAATCAATGATTTATTATACTTAACTCATGTATTTTTATAATGCATTTCATCTTTTAGTTAACAAGTGATCTACCTAGTAATCTCTCAAAAAACTAACTTTTTGTGTCTGTGGTGCGAAGTATGTAGCCCAGGGTCTTGTAAATGCTAGACAAGTGCTCTACCACTGAGATACAACCCAGCACCCAAGAGACTTAGACATGACTGTACCCATTACTGATGAGATCAACTGAAGTCACCACTCCCTCACATTTAGTACCAAGCACATTCACTTTTCAGTAAAGGGGTAAAAGGAAAATAAGGTGTGCAACACTGGGGTAGTGTGACAATCAAATTCAAAAATCCACAGCCATTATTCACACTACTGCTTTTGTTACTATTTTTTGGGAGAGAGAAGCCTTTTTGTGACAGTTCATTCAGAAGCTCAATATACAGACCACAATGACCTTGAACCTGTGACAGTCCTTCCCCATTTGGCACTTTGGCACACACCTACATCAACACACAAAACTGTAGTCAAGAGAAAGTAGCGGGGCTGGAGAGATGGCTCAGAGGTTAAGAGCACTGTCTGCTCTTCCAAAGGTCCTGAGTTCAATTCCCAGCAACCACATGGTGGCTCACAACCATCTGTAATGAGATCTGGCGCCCTCTTCTCGCCTGCAGGGACACATGCAGACAGAACACTGTATATATATATAAATAAATCTTTAGAAAGAAAAGAGAGAGATAGTAGCTCAGTGGAAGAGATCTTATGTCCCCCCAATTCCCCAAAGCAAGAGAAAATTCAGGGAATAGGACTCAATTCCAATCACATACACAGCAGCAAAATAAACAGAAAGACCAAAGTGTATCAGTTAAAGGATTAGGAATAAACAACATGTATTTTGAAATCTTGGAACTGGGAAGCATTTCAAAGGACAAAAAAGTTGGAGGACATCATAGGAAAAGTTAGTAATTCATAACTGTACAGCTTTTCTTTTTTTAAAAAAAGATTTATTACGTATACAGTGTTCTGTCTGCATGTATGCCTGCAGGCCAGAAGAGGGCACCAGATCTCATTACAGATGGTTGTGAGCCACCATGTGGTTGCTGGGAATTGATCTCAGGACCTCTGGAAGAACAGCCAGTGAGTGCTCTTAACCGCTGAGCCATCTCTCCAGCCCCTAGCTTTTCTTAACAATAGCAGAGGCCAGGTTCATTAATTCAGTCCCTCCCAGAACTTCAGAGGTGAACGCAGGGATGAGTACAAATTCAAGCCACTTTGAGTTATGGGTTACATGAAAGCCTATTCAAAAACAGGCATAATACAACACATACAAACTTAAATAAAACCTTAACACTACAAAAAAAGAGCTTGAGGATAGAGAGATGGCTCAGCGGGTAAAACATTTGCTACAGAGCAAGCTTGAAGACCTGAGTCTGAATTCTTGGCACCTACACAAAAAGCCAAGTATGGCTTCAAGTGTATCTGTAACACCAGGATTACAGTGTGAAGACAAGCAGCCTAGCTGAGTGGGGAAGCCTCCAATTCAGTGAAGCTGTATCAAAGGGTTAAACAGAGTGAAAGAGGAAGGCTCTGACTTCTGAGTGTGTTGGCATAGACACCTGCATCCACACACTTGCATGCACCACGCACACACAAAATGAAAACGTAAGTTATGGAATCTACTGTCAGAAAAGCAAATTATAAATCCACACCACACATTCTGTACTGCATCTCAGACATCAAGAAAAAAACCTCCATGTATTTATTAAGTACTGAACTCCCCTTGAACAAACACCAGTCTCCTGCCTCCACCTTCCAAGTGCATACCACCGTATATGGTTTAGAATCCAGGGCCTTGTGCATGGCAAATATTCTACCAACTGACCTATATCCCTAACCTCCCTTTTGGTTTTTCATTTTACTGTATACAAATACATGCAGGTGGGTGAGTACATGCTACTACACAAGCACAGAGGTGAGAACAACTTCCGGGAGTTTTCTCCTTCCACCATGGGATCCAAGGACTTTAACGCTCAGCTGTTTGTCTCATTGGCCTGTTTTTTCCCTTCTAAAACAGGAGTCAGTCATGTTACCCAGAGCGGACTTGAATTTGTGACCACTCTACCTCAGCATGGAGACCTAGGATTACGAATGTGCCACCATCATTTGTTGAGTGATTTAACATGTGGACTCCTTTAAGAAAGCAAGGCATCAGCACTACTTTCCAGAGGATTGGTTTATAGAGGAAGGGATATCTTCTCCATTACTTAAAAAACATAATATATATACATGAAACAACAGTAATCAGATTTTTTCATGCCTCTAACAACAAAATCCCATTTAGTCTATTGTACGAGTGACGGAATCCAGGGCTTCAGATATGCTAAAGCGAAGTGTCCCACCACTGATTTACAACTCTAGCCCTAAACACAATTCAAACACAACTTACCTCATTTACACCTGAGGACAGCTCAATGGTAGAGCCATCTGGCCTTAAACACATACAACATTGGGTTCAATTACCCAGGAAATCATTAAAAGAAGAGAATTTGTTTCATTTAAGGGATAGGAACTGGACTCAGGTTAAATGACTTACTCTAAAACCACAGTTAGGCTGGGCATAGTGGCACACTCTTTTAATTCCAGCACTTGGGAGGAACTTGGGAGTTCAAAGCCAGCCTAGTCTACAAAGTTCCAGGACAGTCAAGGCTACACAAGAAACCCTTCAGAAAACCAAAAGCAAAACCAAACCAAACCAAAGAAAAACCACACAGCTAGACAGTGGCAAATAGGGTCTCCACCCATCCTCACTCTGTTTTTCTTTTTCGGTTTAGAGACAGGGCTTCTCTGTGTAGTTTTGGTGCCTGTCCTGGATCTCGTTCTGTAGACCAGGCCAGCCTCGAACTCAAAGCGATTCAACTGGCTCTGCCTGCTGAATGCTGGGATTAAAGGCATGCGCCGCCGCCGCCGCCGCCGCCACCGCCACCAACACCCCATCAGCCCTTACTCTTAAGGCCAATGTTTTCCTTTTCCAACCAACATACACGGGGATCCAGAGACTAACTTTCCAAAAAACTATTCACTTGGGCAAATTACACAAAATCATAGTTGACTATTATTCTAACCACCTATTTTGCCCTCTGTACCACAGAAGATTAAATGTGGAATGGACCAGGAAAAATTGTAATCCTGGTCAACAGCTGGATCCCAAATAAATTTAACACACACAATGAAGGGTTCTTTCTGCTAATCTCAAGAGATATTAAGCATTGGTTATATGGAGCACAAATGTTAATAATGGAAGCCCTTTATCTATTTTTTGTTTTGTCTGAGACAGGGTTTATTCAAGGAAATTCTCCAACTGACCCCACCTTTTTTTTGATGTTCTGGTTTGAGGGACATAAAGAAAATTTACCAATTCCTATCCTGAAAAAGATGTTAAGTATTCAGGAGCAGTTAAACTCTTAGGGTATCTCCTAAAAAAAAAAAAGGTTGTAGAAATTTCTTATGAATATAATGGATACCATGTCATTTCTACTGTCTTAAACCTTTAAGAATAATTCAGTGGGTGGGCAGTGGTGGCCCAGCCTTTAATCCCAGCACCTGGGAGGCAGAGGCAGAAAGCTCTCTGAGTTGAGATCAGTCTAATCTACAAAGCAAGTTCCAGGACGACTAAGACTACACAAAGAAACTCTGTCCCCAAAAGCAAAACAATGATAATTTAGTGTTTCTCATCCCCCTCCCAACTGGTTACCCCTCTAAGAAGTTTTATTAAGACTTTCTGCCCCTGTAACCCCGTGAAATCGAAGCAGCACAGATACACTGTATGCTTTGGGTACTGTGCAAACTCATTTCTATTTTGAGTTAGGGAATCACTAGCCCCAAGTTGGCCTGCAACTTGTGATCCTCCTGCCACCTGTGCTTGTAAACATGTAAGATGTGTGGCTGGAGAGATGGTTCAGCGATTAAGAGCACTGGCTGCTCTTGCAAAGGACTCAGGTTCAATTCCTAGTAGCTCACAAATGCCTATAACTCTACTTCCAGGGAATCCAACACCCTTTTCTGTACTTTATAGGCACCAGGCACACAAGTAGTGCACAGACATATATGCAGGCAAAACACTCATATACATAAAATTAAAAAAAAAAAATTGTAGCAACCCACACCTATGAATTAATTTCTGTCTCTTTGGGTCATTGTCTTCCCTGTTGAGAATACACAACCAAAAACATATGGCAGACCTTTGCTCCATTAACTGCAGAAATCCCACCATGACCAGTATAGTAGAGGGAAGCTTACAGCAAGCTTTGTGTAAACTAGCTTTCCCAATAACTTAAACTTAAGAGGCTCCCAGGTGCTGGAGAGATGGCTCAGCAGTTACAAGCACTGGCTGCTCTTCCAGAGGACCTGGGTTCAAGCTCCAACACCCACATGTCGGTGCACAGCTGTCTGTAACTCCAGTTCGAGGGGATTCCACACCCTCACAGACACATGCAGGCAAAACATCAATGCACATAAAATAAAATCACAAAAAAATTGTTTAAAAAAAAAAGAGGCTACATAACAAGGAGGCTATGTACCTCCTTGATGACAGCTCAGACAGGAAAGATGTAACCCCACACCATCATTTCTCCCCTGAAGAGCCTACCTCCTTTTTCGCTGTCATAGTGTGATGCATCAAACTGAGCATCATCATTAGGGAGCTGGACACTGGCTATCACCAGGTGGTTTTGTTCATCAGATGTGTGTGTTCCCAGGACAAGCCGATGAATGCTGAAATCTTTCCCTTCAGGCCTGTAATAACAACAAATCATCATTATTCAAGTCGATAACCCAAGAAATCATAAAGTCAGTGATGTACACATGACAAAAAACCCAAACAATTCAATTGAGATAGTTAGTGAGAACTAGTCCCCACTTTTTAAAAAAACAACCCATGTTCAAGTAGACATGCATATGGATGCTGGAGGACAATTAAGAGTCAGTCATTCACTCAGTCCAGAGGTGGTGGCACACACCTTTAATCCCAGCACCCAGGAAGAAGAGGCAGGTGGATCTCTGTGAGTTCAAGGCTAGCCTGGTCTACAAAGTGAGTTCCAGGACAGCTGAGAACCCCTGTGTGTGTGTGTGTGTGTGTGTGTGTGTGTGTGTGTGTTGGGAGGTGGGGGGAGGGGGTCATTCACTCTTAAGATGCTATTTATGGTTGGTCGTGGTGGCACAGGCCTTCGTTCCAGCTCTCAGGAGGCAGAGGCAGGTGGTTCTACCTGAGTTCCAGGACAGCCAGGGCTATTATTACAATGGAGAAACTCTGTCTCAAAAAAGAGCAAAAGTGAAAACAAACAAGAAGAAGCTATTCACTTCTGTTAATACAAGGCTGGAGCTCACCAATTAGGTCAGCATGGCTGGCCGTTGAGCCTGAGGGAATCTTCCTATTTCCCATTTCCTCATCACTGAGACTTTAAGCATATACCACCCTGGTTTTTTGTTTGTCATGTTCTGTTTTTAAACATGGGTGGTGTGGATTAACTGCATATCCCTGGTGCTTGTAAGCTAAGCATTTTAGTGAGTCATTACCAAAGCCCCTATTTCTTTAGAAAAAGTAGGACCAGAAAGATGGTTCAGCACTTAACAGTGTTTGCTGCTCTTATAGAGGACATGAGTTCAGTTCCCAGCTCCCATGCCAAGTGACCCACAACCACCTGAAATTTAGCTCCAGGAGGTCCTGAGCACCCACACCCTCCACTTAGGTGTGCACGACCCCCAACAGAAATAAAATAAACGACAACTTTTGTGGATCTGTTCTCTCCAGAGTTAAGCTGTCTAGTTTGGCAATAGGCATCTTTACCCAGGGAGGCGACTTACCAGCCTGTCTCCTACTCATAATGGCCCTCTATTAAGGCTAGAGCACAAATACAGCACACTTAATTTTTATTTAACTTGGCCAAAATTTAAAATTACTAAAGGGAAAGTTACTTCTCCCCCAGTTTGTTGGAATAAAAAAAGTGAGTTAAGCTGGGCAGTGGTGGTGCACAGCTTTAATCCCAGCACTCTGGAGGCAGAGCCAGCCTGGTCTACAAAGCAAGTTCCAGGACAGCCAGGACTGTTAAACAAACAACCTAAAACTAAAGCTGGGCTGGATCTAAATACCACAATACTATGAAGAATTATTCTAATTTGAAGTGAAAAGTATTTGATATATGACAATTAGACATGGTGGCTGAGATCACAGCTACTAAGTAACAGACTGTGATTAAAGTCCAACTCTAGTTTTGGAAATGGAAAAGCCAAATGAGAGAGAAAACTAGAAAGATTAAAATCACTGCTCAATTTCTTGAATGTTAGCTTAAGACAATCTGACAATACTGTAAGAAACAAGGAATATTAAGTTTCAAAGAAGAGACATAACTTAATACCATGTGTTCTCCTGGAAGGATTAATCGAACACTGTGAAGCAGAGTCAACAGCCCCAGCACCACTGGGTAATGTCAAGGAATGAAAATTCTCACATTTACAGAATCAGAACCCTCGGAGGGGAGTTGACAATGTTTTACAACACCTCCAGCTGACTGTGCTGTACATTACAACCTGAAACCTCTTTGTCAAGATGGGAAAGATGCCACACAAACAGCGCTGGGTCACAGAGCTCGGCCACTATGCACTTTGTTTTTTAAAGTGTGTCACAGGCTGGCCTTGAACTCCCCATCTTCTTGCTCCACCTCTTTCGTGCTGAAACTACAGCTGTGTATGTACCACCACACAGCCTCTCAACACCAGTGGTTTAACAACCACTGACAACAGATAGAAATGACTCCACTAAGCTGCAGCTCCCAACTATTTTTGAACCTGGTTACATTTTAAAAAGTTCCAACTCCACCAGGCGGTGGTGGTGCATGCCTTCAATCGCAGCACTTGGGAGGCAGAGCCAGGAGGATCTCTGTTGAGTTCTCTGGGCTACAGAGAGAGATCCAGGACAGACACCAAAACTACACAGAGAAATCCTGTCTTGGAAAAACAACAACAACAACCAACAAGTTCCAACTCCAAGCTCAGCGGTGTTGGCGCACGCCTTTAATCCCAGCACTTGGGAGGCAGAGACAGGCAGATCTCTGTGAGTTCGAGGCCAGCCTGGGCTACAGAGTGAGTTCTAGGAAAGGCGCAAAGCTACACAGAGAAACCCTGTCTCAAAAAACCTAAATAAATAAATAGACTGAAAAGTTCCAGCCTCAAACTTCTAGGTGTCATCATGGATTTGTACAAGGCCCTTCAAATAAAGGTCTCCATCTCTCTCCACTGATGCATAAGGAGCAGTGTCATTCTTTATTTTTAGTAAAATACACAAGAACCTTCTATTACACACACACAAAAAAAGATCAGAGGTACTGCCTGCTTACCATGCACAAGGTTCAATTCCTAGCACCTCAAAACAACTCTACTCCAATTTTCTACGACTTGTTGAACCAAATAGTCTCATAGCCGGATTCTATACATATCTTACTCCAAGTTTCAAAAGAATTTAGTACTCTCTTTTGCCAAGATTACATCAATAATAATATACACCCACCTTTATCTTTGTATTCCCACTCACTCCCTTCTGCAAGCTAGTCTTGGTATTTCAAGTTGACAGATGGTTGGTTCCCTTGGTTAGGACATTTTGCGTATGCAATTTCACTCTATGGCCTAAGGATCAAAGTCCTCGCCAGTGTGTGCTCTATCACTAAACATTACACGCCCCCAGGCCTCTTCAGGTGTTACCTCACTAATTATCTAAAGCCTCGGGACCATTACAGCTCAAATAACTGTCCCTACAACCACACAATGTTTCTTGAAGGCAGGCCCCAAATTTATCTCGCTATTAACCCTGCTACTATCATCATAAATGACTGAGAATCCCAATGTTTTGTTGAATGAACCGGACATAATACCTTCTGAAATCTGTCACATTTTAACATTACACAGTCAACTACCGTTATAGAATGGCTATTCGGCTCAATGCTGAGCAAGAAAAACACGTTTTCTCTTGCAGGGCAAATTAGAAAATAACCTTCTGCTCTCTACCGTTATGTCTTACTTATTGGTGGAGGAAAATAAACATTACTCATAGGCTCTGATCATATGCCGCTTCTGAATGACTGGAGAAGGGAAGGAAAAAAAAAAAAAAACAAACACCGGAAAACTAATTCAAGCCATGAAATACCAAAGTAATATCCAAGAGATAGGTGTCACCTGGTTACATCTGGAAGCCACTGGGCAGTTAAACTGGGCCACTCCAGGGCATGGGTCATCACCAAATCATAAAGGAAAGGGGTGTTCTTCTTCCATATTTTGTACTCCTCATTGATCACACGTTCTTCCACCGCGTCGTCAAAGGCAGCTAGAATGTTTCCGAAACGCAGACTAAGTTAGCGAACAGAGACGGAAAGCGAGTAAAACCTCTCCGAAGCCCCCGGCGCGGCTCCCGGATCCTGACACCGAAATGGAGACTCGTCTCAATCCCCCAGGGCGCAGGCACCACGGCCGCCCTCCGCCGCCGAGGGCCGGAAGTCCTCGGCCACCCCAGCCAGGCACTCCGTTACTCGTCGGGCCCGAGGCTGCCCAGCTTCCAAGCACGCCGGCCAAGTCCACAAAACCCTAAAGGAGGCCTGCGCACCGGGCCCGGAGGTGGGGAGCGGCGCCCCGAGTCCCCGCAGGCAGAGGGGCCGACAGGGAGCGTCGCCCCGCATCCGCTCCGCCGGCGCGCCGCTAGCCCGCCCCGCGGGGAGCTCCCTCCTCAAGCGGGAGTTGCTGGGAGTAGGCTCGCCCGAGTCGGGCCTGCTCTCCGTCTTAGGCCGCGTAACAAGCCACGGCACTGCCCCGCCACCCCGCGCCTTCCCGAGCCCGCCTCGGCACACTCACCTTCCTTGTCAGCCATGGCGGCAGAAGAGCCGGGAGGGGTTGTGGGGGGGGAGGGACCCCGGGGTCGTGCGATGCAGGAGGGGCGGGGAAGCTACGGGCGCTCGCTCCGCGCGCGCGGCCTCTATTGTTTCCTGCGGCCCGTGCGTGGGGGGCCGGCCCGCGTGCCTTCGCGCCAACATCGGCCAATGGGAGAGCGCGGTCTGGAAGGGTGGGCGGGGCATCCGCGGCCGCGGCCAATGCAGACGCACACAGTCGCTTTTCGCGGGGCCGCGGCGCGCGCTCCGCCCCTTTCTCCCCCCCCCCCCCCCCCCCCCATCACGGTCCCGGGCTTATTTCCACCGATTGCGCGCGCGCGCACCGCCCGCTGGGACGAGTCCCGTACGGGTCACGTGACGGGCTTAGCCTTCACACGCTCGTGCGCAGCCATTTTCTTGGAGGGCCGTTATGCTAACGACTCCCTTAGGGTAGCGAAAGAAATTTGAAGTGTTTCCGGATCTGGTTCGTAATCCCGAGGAGAAAATGCATCACCGTTTAGACTTACAGGCCCCTAACTCACGGTGTCATTTAACTTACTCCCTTAGCTTTTTGAAGGAACTAGCAGTAATAAGTGCAGAAAATAGAGCACTTGTTACTACTGAAACTCAAGACACGCTATGTAAGTGGCAGAACCTAGGAAGGAGGTCGCTAGAGGTAATATCCTTCCGCGAGCTCCGAGAATAGAGTCCTGGTCCTTTTAGACTGCCAAGGGGTGGGGTGTAGGGCGGAAGTTATGGCGCAGGGCCGAAGTCTAGCGGCCGAAGGGCGGAAGTAGAATCCCGAAGTCTGCAATCATGGCTCAAGAAGAGGAAGATGTTAGAGATTACAATTTGACGGAGGAACAGAAGGCGATCAAGGACAAGTATCCTCCAGTCAATCGAAAGTATGAATGTGAGTAGGTGGCTCACATCTCTTGCATACGGGCAACCTCAGCGGCTTACCTGCAGCTTCCTGTCTCGCCCATCTCCTTGCCCCACAGGTGCTCCTGGTATAATCTCAGCATGCCCGCATTTGTACCTAATTTAGGGGGAAGGTGAAGAACAAGATCATTTTACTCGAGAAAGAAGAAACTTGAGGCGCTGCCTCCCCTTATAGTCTCCTAAAGGTCCACGTGTGCCTAAATCACGTTTCTCTTCTCTGGAGCTATATAAATTATACTAGCTCTATACTTGTGTTTTCCAAGTTTCGTCCTTGAGTTTCTCCCAGTAGTAAAATAATGTGACCATGTTAGAGGACTGGGAAAATAATTGAGAGATGTGTTGTGTGTCTGTCTCCACGTCCCAAGGTTGGATTTTCTATTTGAAAATAAAAAAGACTACTCTAAAATTTTACAATATAGTTATTCATAAAAATGTATTTTATATATTTTTTTCTTTTTTAGTTAACGCCCTTTTGTCAGCCCCCACACCTTTAATAACAGCACTCTGGAGGCAGAGACAGGAAGTTTTCTGTTAATTTGGGGCCAGCCTGGTCTACACAGTGAGTTCCAGGATAGCCAGGGCTACAGAGTAAAGCCGTCTCAGAAACAAGACTCTTGTGTCTTTAATGGATGTGCTAGACCAAGGCTCTACCACTGAGCTACAGCTTCAGTTCTAGAGTAATCTTTAAATATAGAGTTCCTGAGAGAAAAGAATTGGAGGACCACCCTGTATAGCAATGTCATCTTTTAAAAAACTTTTATAGAATTGAGTATAATTTACATATACAGGAGTTAAGTACTTTTCTTTTTGTGTGACAGGGTTTCACTCCAACCAAACTTAGAATGATCATCCTGTCTCTGCTTCCCTAGTGCTGGAATCACAGACTTGAGCTACCACACCTGGCCCTAATTATTACAGCTGCTAAACAGATATACCTGTGTAAGAAGCCCTAGTTTTCATCCAGATCAGTCCTGTCATCCTAGAAAGTTCCCTCAGTGCCTTTCCAGCCTCTTACCCATTTTCTATTGTATTTGCTATTCCCAGAGTGTAATTTGTCCGTGTTAGAGGTTCATGTAAGAGGATTCATGCTCCCAGTTCTTTTTCTTTTTTTAGCTGAGGATCAAACCCAGGGCCTTGCACTTGCTAGGCAAGCTCTCTACCACTGAGCTAAATCCCCAACCCCCCAGTTCTTTTCTATTTGATGGGGGCTTCTTCACCCCATCAAATATAACACAGGCAGACACAAATTTGAATACAGTCACCACGGATGGTGAAAGCTGAGATTCATTCCAGTTCACATAGAGATTGTTTTACAGGAGAATGAGGAGGTAGGGCAAGGGCTCCTAAAGTCAGAGAAGTAACAAAGTACAAAAGATGAGTCATAATTGCTGTGGAAGCAACAAGGCCAAGGCTAGTTGTGTCTTTTCCCTGGCAGTTTTGGGCTCTTGAGTTCTAGCCTCCCACAGACTTGAGACAAGAGGCCCCTGGCTGTGGGATAACATTTCAAAGAACCAGATCCTTGAGAAAGATTCTTTGGAGCTGGAAAGGATACATATTCACAATTTTAAGGCTTCTCTGGTACTTGCTGTAAAGTAGGGAGATTAGTGGCCTTTTATCAGCTGTTGGCTGGAACAAAGAGGGAATTCTCCAGCCTTTTTCAGGCTTTTCTCAGGCAAACATTGTACCTAAGACTTTTGCTCTATCTTGGGATGTGGCCTTATACAACTAGAAGCCATGCTAGAGTTTGGTCAAATGCAGGTGTTCTGATAAAGCTGTCATATACTATGAATTCTTCAGTTCCCAACAATATTTTGAGATTTGTGTTATTGCTTATTTATTTAATTTGTTGTAGCAGAGATTGAATTCAGGATAATTCTATACCCATCTATTGAACTCCTTCCTTAACTCCCCTGCTATTAAAATTAATTTCACTGGGGTCCGTGGTCTTTGGAAACGTGGTGTTCAATGGACCTTTATACCTGAGCTCAATACATATACCAGACTCGCCTCAAACTGATGCTCTTCTTGCCTAAGCCTCCAGAAAACCTCAGCTGTAGTTCTAACAACATTGGAGTCTAAAATCTGTCATATGTTCTCTGTGGATTTCAGGCTCTCTCTCTTCACCTTTTCCTTCCTTTGCTTTATTTTCTGTTCATGCTCAGTATGAAATGTAGAACACTGTGCATGTTAGGCGGTAAGTCATGGGATTGTATTAAACGACCTCCGAGAATCCTGCTAGTGCTGGTTATGTGGCACACATCCTTAATCCCAGCACTCTGGAAATGGGCAAGAGAATCTATGCCAGCCTGGTCTACATAGTGAATCCAGGCCAGCCAGGATTATATATTAGACCCTGTCTCAAAGCCAAACAAGTAGAAAGAATGGATGAAAACCATGGGATAGGCAAAGAACCTACTGAAGAGGAGGAGGTGACTGTCTCAGTAGAGTTGTGGTCCAGTCTTTACTATGGGAACACTCATTGTACATCTTGTGGATTTGGCCTTCCTATTCAGGATTAGACTAGATAGTCAGGAAAAGTAACTGATATCAAGAAATAGTTATTGAGAGACCAATGTCTAAGACACCTAACACACAGGAGGTCTTGCTGTGTCACCCAGGGTATCCTTCAACTGGGCTTAAATGATTTCCCACCTTCAGACTCAGAGTAGCTGGTACTGCAAGAACCTATTGCTGCACCCAATTGAGATGTTTTAGGATACCTAGAAGCATGGTGGTGGCTTGCTTATAATCCCAGCATTCCAGATGGAGGTTGAGGCAGAAGGATCAGACCAGCCCAAACTGCATTGGGAGACCTTGTGTCTAAAACCAAAGCAAATGAAACAAAACACCTAGAAGACTCCTGCTTTGGTACTTTCCAGAATTTATCATTCATTTAAATATGAGCCAAGCGGGTAGATTGTTTTGTTTATAAAATAATACTAAAAAAGAGTTAACGTTGAGTAACTACATAGCAAAAGGTCTAACTGCCTCATGTTTTCCTACTTTTTAAAATTTTCTTCTCAGCCGGGTGCTTGTGGTACACACCTTTAATCCTAGCACTCAGAAGGAAGAGGTAGGGGGATTTCTGTGAGTTCGAGGCCAGCCTGCTCTACACACTGAGTTCCAGGACAGTCGGGGCTACACAGAGAAACCCTGTCTGGAAAAAAAAAAAAAAAATTTTTTTCTCTAATTATTTGAAGATTTATTTTTCTTATGTATGAGTGTTTTGAGGGATGTATTTATGAACACCACATGCATGCCTAGTACCCATGAAGGCATTGGAGCCCCTGGAACTAGAGTTACAAAGTGGTTGTGAGCCACCATTGGATGCTGCAAATCCATATTCTCTGCAAGGCCAGCGAGTGCTCGTAACCAAGGAGCCATCCCTCCAGCACCATCTTTCTGTTTGCTTTAACGTTATGTCATGTATGGGGTGTGTCAGTGTATGTGTGCATGTTCATGGGTATGTGTGCACATGTGCATCGAGTCAGGACCACTTGGGTCCTTACTTTTCTGCCTTCCTTGAGAAAGGAAGGCTCTCTTGGCCACTGCCAGGCCAGCAGCCCAGGAATCTCTAGATCAGTGGTTCTCAACTTTCCTAATACTGCAACCCTTTAATACAGTTCCTCATGTTGTGGGGACCTCTAACCATACAGTTATTTTCACTGTTACTTCATAACTGTAATTTTGCTAGTGTTATAAATTGTAATGTAAATATGTGTGTTAGGTGACCCCTTGACCCACAGGTCACGACCCACAGGTTGAGAATAACCAATCTAGGAGTTATGGTTTCCTCTTCCTGTTTCCGGTAAGCATGCTAGAATAATAGATGCTTGTGTTGATGTGTCTGACTTTAACAGGTTCTGGCGATCAGAACTCTTGTCATACTGCCTTGCACAGCATGTGCTTCTACTTATTGAACCATCTCTCCACAATACGCCTTATTTCTTATCTCTGTGGGTGTGTATATGTGCCACAGTGTTAAGTATGGAGGTTGAAGGACAACTTCCAGGAGGCGGTTTTCTCCTTCTACTGGTCCAGTCCAGTCCAGTCCAGTCCAGTGCCTTCAGTCACTGAGCCACCCCCTGCCTTTTTCTTTTTCTTTTCTCTTTTGTTTTAATGATGGGGTGTTACTGTATACCCAGGTTGGGCTGGGCTGGAACTTGTGATCCAACTGCCTTGGCCACTTAAGTACTAGGATTACAAGTGTGAGCCTAATATCTGGCTAGGATGACATTCTTGATGAGTAGCAATGAACTAGAAGTCTTTTTACTGCTGTTTCTGCCTTCTGTCTGTCAATAGCCTAGAGTTGTTTTTGTATGATTTGAGAGTCAAGTTCAGTGGCTTATACATATTTTTCCCTTTCTCCCTCAGATTTGGATCATACAGCTGATGTCCAGTAAGTACAGCAAGAATTATTTCTGGAAACTGTCTTTAAATAGAAGGATGAGTGTTTTAATTTTTTAAAATTTATTTCTTATGTATAGTGTTCTGTCTGCATGTATCCTTGCAGGCCAGAAGAGGGCACCAGATCTCATTACAGATGGTTGTGTGCCACCATGTGGTTGTTTGGAATTGAACTCAGAAACTCTGCAAGAGCAGCCAGTGCTCTTAACCTCTGAGCCAACTCTCCAGTCTAGAATGTTTTGATTTTTTTTTAATAAAAATTTCTAACTACATTAATTTTTTAAGATTTATTTTATTGCTGGATAGTAGTGGCACACACCTTTAATCCCAGCACTTGGGACGCAGAGGCAGGTGGATCTCTGAGTTTAAGGCCAGCTTGATCTACAGAGTGAGTTCCAGGACAGTCAAAGCTACACTAGAAACTCTGTCTCAGGAAGAAAAAAAAAAGATTTATTTTATTACCTTATGTGTATGCATATTTTGCCTGAATATGTATTATGTGCACAGTGTGTGTTCCTACAGCCCGTGGAGGTCAGAAGAGGTGGTCAGATGAGACTGGAGTCAGAGATGGATGTGGGTGCTGGGACTAGAACCTGGGTCCCTCTGCAAGAGCAACAAATGCTCTTTAACACTACACAGCTCTCCACCTCTAGCTTTTCTTTCAGAAGGTAGGGTCTCACTGTGTAGCCCTTGCTGACCTGGAATTTGTTACATGGATATATAGATCAGGCTGGCCTCAAACTCCTAGAGACCTACCTTCCTCTGCCTGCTAGTTTGGGGATTAAAGGTGTTCTCCCATTGTGTAATTACACTTTGCTTTTTTTGTTTTTGTTTTGTTTTTCGAGACAGGGTTTCTCTGTGTAGCTTTGCGCCTTTCCTGGAACTCGTTTTGTAGACTGGGCATGCGCCGCCACCACCCAGCTACACTTTTATTTATTTTACGGTGTGCGCTTGTGTTAGAAGACAAATGGGAGGAGTCTGTTCTTCCCTTCTACTACAGTGTTGGGCTTGGTGATACCCTTACCCGATGAGCCAACTTCCAGGCCATAGTGTATTTCTTTCGTTCTAAATGTAGAACAATAGTCTAAAAGCATCCAACCTGGGTGCCTTTAAAGTAGACGTTTAGTTTTATATTTATCAAACTGATATTCTTTTGACTTTGCTGTGGAATTTTCTCTCTTGTAAGTGGATTATATTGTTGCAAACATTGTGACCCCTTTTATTTGTCTTAATTTTAACTTTTTTTTTTTTTTTTTTTTTTTTTTTTTAGGTTACAAGCATGGGGACATGCTCTGGAGGAAGCATTTGAACAGTGTGTCACGGTCATGTTTGGTTACATGACAGATACAGGGACTGTGGAACCTCTTCAAACAGTAGAAGCAGAAACCCAAGGTAACTGAAATTCTCAAGGAAAAATTATTATATGGGTATACAATGTTCTGCATGATCTGAATATAGTGTCACAGTAAGAACAACAGGATGGATTATAAATCTTTAACTGAGCCAACGAACTTCATTGTACTTTCACCAAGCTTTGAGAGACCAGTCACTAACCGTCGCCCTGTGATGGCCTTTGACCCTGTGTAGGAGATGACTTGCAGACTCTATTCTTACACTTTTTGGATGAGTGGCTTTACAAGTTCAGTGTTGATGAATACTTCATTCCCCGGGTAAGCACGGGCTCTCTTTGTTCGCTGAGCAAGAAGCCCTTTGTTCATATTGTAAACTTGAACAAATAATTGAAGATAAAGTATCTGATCAAAAAACCAGTCCATGCCGGGTGGTGGTGGTGGTGGCGGCGGCGGCGGCGCACGCCTGTAATCCCAGCACTAGGGAGGCAGAGGCAAGCGGATCTCTGTGAGTTCCAGGTCAGCCTGGTCTACAGAGCTAGTCTAGAACAGGCTCCAAAGCTACAGAGAAACCCTGTCTCGAAAAAACCAAACCAAAACAAAACCCAGTCCATATAAATATGTGAGGTAATGTTGATTTGTATAAGTTATAGGTCTTTTTTTTTTAAAGATGTTTTGTTTATTTTTAGTTTATGTATACATTTGTTTTGCCTGCATGTATATCTGTGTGCCACATGCATGGAGTGCTATTGGAGGCCATAAGAGGGCATCATATGCCTTGGTACCATAATTAGAAACAATTGTGAGCTATACCATATAGGTACTGAGAATCAAACCTGGGCCCTTTGTAAGAGCAGCCAGTCCTCTTAATTGCTGAGCAATCTCTATCTCCATGTAGGTCTTTATTGATTAACCTGTTTGCCTAGGTATATTCATTTTTTTACTTAGCTCTCTGATCACATAGTATTTGGTATCAGAATTGTATAAGAGTATCTACTAAGGGTTGGAGAAAATGTCTACTTAGCCAGCATGGTAGAATATACCATTCATTATAGCACTCAGAAGGCAGAGAGAGGCATGAGGAACTCTGTGAGTTCCAGGCCAGCCTGGTCTACAGAGCCAGTTCTAGGTCAGTTGGGGCTCCATATTGAGCCCCTGAGTATATATATATAAAAAAAAAAAAAAATGCTCCTGATGTGCAAGTTTTTTGTTTGTTTGTTTGTTGGTTTTTTTGTTTTGTTTTGTTTTTCGAGACAGGGTTTCTCTGTGTAGCTTTGTGCCTTTTCCTGGAACTCACTTGGTAGCCCAGGCTGGCCTCGAACTCACAGAGATCCGCCTGGCTCTGCCTCCCGAGTGTTGGGATTACAGGCGTGCGCCGCCACCGACCGGCTGCAAGTTTAAGTCTGAGCTATGTTATATAGAGATGCATGTTCCAACTGTTACCCTTCAAGTTTAATGGCCGTTACTTTGGCCTAAGTTCAACAGTTGATTTTACATTTTTTGGTTTTTGAGACAGGATTTTTCAAGTTGTAATCCTGGCTATCCTGGAATTCACTTTGTAGACAAGGCTGGCCTTAAACTCAGAGATCTGCCTGTCTCCTAAGTGCTAGGAGGCTTATGCCACTTTGTCCAGCTGATTTTAGATATTTTTGTTCGTTTTTTGTTTTGTTTTGAGACAGGGTTTCTTTGTCTAACAGCCCTGGCTGTCCTGGAACTCACTTTGTACACCAGGCTGGCCTCGAATTCATAATGGGGAAAAAAAAGGAAAAGCCATATGGAAATTGCTTGCTGTGGTCAACCTGTAGGGCACATCTCCAGCATCTGACACCTAGCCCTTATGTTTGCAGAAGTCTGTGAGTCTCTCCTCTATCACTCCATGACATGTGCTCCACTGGGTCACTCTTCCTACAAAGGTGAAGAGGGCGGTGCTGTTACAGATGGGCTGACAGTGATTAGAACTATGTATGTATCTCCTCCTTCATGGAGGTAGTCTTTGAACTTTCTTTGCTGATGCTGGGACTTAAGGTTGCAGGGCCTTGCACATGAGATACTGTATCTACTACAGCTGTTCCTGCAGCAGCCCCTTGACTCATTTACCTCCTAACATGAGGCAGGTTTTCATCTAGCTAACTGGCCTCAAATTCCCTTTGTGGTGAGCACAGCCTTGAGCTCCTGATCCTTCTGTTTCTGTCTCCCAAGTGCTTCCGACATTGGCAGCACTCTTGCCTCTGGTTTAGAAGGCCTGTTTCTCCAGGATCCCTCCCTGGAGTAAGTAAAAACCTTATCCTTGGGTTTTAGTTTACTTGACATTTTCATTTTCTTTGCTTCAGAGAAGTATGATACTGCTTTCTAGGAAATGTGATAAGCTAGAAGTGTTTTAATGAATGGCCCGGTGTGAATTTGTGTTTGTTTGTTTGTTTGTTTTTGGTGTTTTTTTGTTTTTGTTTTGTTTTTCAAGACAGGGATTCTCCATGTAGCTTTGGAGCCTGTCCTAGAACTCACTCTGTAGCCCAGACTGGCCTTGAACTCACAGAGATCCGCCTGGCTCTGCCTCCCAAGTGCTGGGATTAAAGAGATGTGCCACCACTGCCCAGGCAAATTTTATTTGTTTTAGAGGCAGGGTCTTACTCTTTATCCCAAGTGGCCCTGGCCTCAGGCCCCTCACCTGAGTTCAAGTATTGGGTTATGAGCATTTAGCTGAACTCTTCTTTTTTTAAGTAATGATTTTTCTGGGCTGGGGTTGTAGCTCGGTTGGAAGAATGCTTGTGTAGCATTCCCAAAGCCCTGGTTTCAGTCTCCAGCTCTCCAAAGAAGCAACCATGGTGACACATGCTTGTGATCTCACCACTGTGGAGATGGAGGCAGAAGGGGCGCCCGGAATGCATGGTTATCCTTGGCTATATTTTGAGGCTCACATGAGTAAATGTAAGCCCTTATCTAAAAAACATTTTAAAATAGTTACTTAATTAACTAATTAACAAGTTAATAATTGGGGCGTGGGAAAAAAAACAAGTTAGTAATTAAGTTAAAATGTTAAATTTTTTTTCCTCTTTAGGAAGTGAAAGTACTCAATATTGATCAAAAAAATTTCAAGTTACGGTCAATTGGGTAAGTTTTGAAACTAGTTAAGTAGCAAGTCATGAAAGATGTTAAAATACATTTTCCATTGATACCAGTGGGCAAAGTAACAAATATAAATGGTGAGTTGGGAGAGCTGCACTTGGCTAGACCTTGCAGGTTGAGCTGAGGGAGACCCCTAAGGAGTGTGAGCTCACCTGAGCTTTAGAAACTCGGGAACTTGGGGAAGTAACGTTCTTTCTGATGACAGAGTGTGAGTCCCAATTTCAAAATTTGATTTTATATGTGTGGGTATTTGCCTGCATGTATGTCTGTTCACCACATGTGTGCCTAGTGCCCGCAGAAACCAGAAGAGGGTGTCAGATCTCCTGTAACTAGAATTACAGACAGTTGTGAGCTATATGAGCACTGAGAATTGAACCCAGGTCCTCTGGAAGAGCAGCCAGTGCTGTTAACCACTGAGCCATCTCTCCAGCCCTCATTTATTTATTTATCTATCTATCTATTTATTTATTTATTTTGGTTTTTCGAGACAGGGTTTTCCTTTGTAGCTTTGCTCCTTTCCTGAAACTTGCTCTGTAGCCCAGGCTGGCCTCGAACTCACAGAGATCCGCCTGGCTCTGCCTCCCGAGTGCTGGGATTAAAGGCATTCGTCACCACCACCCGGCTATTTATTTTTATGGTTAAAAAAAAAATGTGCCAGGCGGTGGTGGTACGCACCTTTAGTCCCAGCACTTGGGAGGTAGTGAGTTCGAAGCCAGCCTGGTCTACAGAGTGAGATCCAGGACAGGAACCAAAACTACAAAGAGAAACCCTGTCTCAAAAACTGGAGGGGGGGAAAAAAAAAAAAAAAGGTGTATTTATAATTAGCAGCTGGCCTCAGTTTAGATGATCCCAGCAATTGTTTTTGGTTTTTCGAGTGTAGCCTTGACTGACCTGGAACTCACTCCATACACCCAGGCTGCCCCTAAACTCAGGGATCCGCCTGCCTCTGTATCCCAGTGCTGAGATTAAATGTGTGCCACCACGCTCAGCTTGATGCCTGTTCTGTTTGCCACATCTAAAACGTCATAATCTAGAGCCTGTGGATTATGTCCTTTGTTCTTTAGACCTATGTGGTTTACTCCCCTGATCCTGCTATCTCTTTTTGCTTCTCCGGTTTGGGACCACATTTATAAGGCTTACTTTAAAATGTAGAGAATAAAATAACAAATAGAAAATTGTAGGAGTAATAATCATGTTTTTACTTTCCTTCTCAAGGTGGGGAGAAGAATTTTCATTGTCCAAGCACCCTCAGGTATGTTCAGAAGTCTAGCCATTGAAAGCATTCATCCTTTCTTACATAAAATCTGCATCTGTGAAAGTAAACTTCAGTTTTAATTAGTGTGAAGTAGTAGGTTTGCTCAGGTGTCTCTTACCAGATGCATATATTAAAACACTGATTTTACGCATCTGTTTGGTCAGTTAGGAGTCTGAATTGGGCTCCAAGATCAAGTGTGTTACAGATTGTGAGGGAATTTTATATTTATTTTTATTTATCTTATTTATTTATTTTTTAATCTACATTTTTTATTATTATATTTGTGTTTTAATTTTACACATCAGCCATGGGTTCCCCTGTCCTCCCCACTCCCTTATTTTTTTTAAATAATTCTTTTTTAGATTATTTATTTATTATGTATACAGCATGTATGACTGCAGGCCAGAAGAGGGCACCAGATCACATTACAGATGGTTTTGAGCCATCATGTGGTTTCTGGGAATTGAACTCAGGACTCTGGAAGAGCATTCAGTGCTCTTAACCTCTGAGCCATCTCTCCAGCTCCGAATTTTATTTTTAAAGATTTATTTATTGCCAGGCAGTGGTGGCGCACACCTGTAATCCCAGCACTCGGGAGGCAGAGGCAGGCGGATATCTGTGAGTTCGAGGCCAGCCTGGTCTACAGAGCTAGTCCAGGACAGGCTCCAAAGCTACAAAGAAACCCTGTCTCGAAAAACCAAAAAAAAAGATTTATTTATTTATTATATATACAATATTCTGCCTACATGTGTCCTTGCAGGCCAGAAGAGGACACCAGATCTCATTATAGGTGGTTGTGAGCCCCCATGTGGGTGCTGGGAATTGAACTCAAGACCTCTGGAAGAACAGCTGAGCCATCTCTCTAGCCTGTGAGGGAATTTTAAAGTCTGGTTTTCTCTTTGTTTGGTTGGACTTTTTGCTTATTTTTGAAACACAATCTCACTGTGTAGCTTTGGCTGGACTGGAACTCACCTTGTAGACCAGGCTAGCATTGAACTCACTGAGATCTCTTGTCTCTTTCTGCCTCTGGAGGACTGAAATTACAGGCATGGGCCACCAGAGGTGTGGTCTCTACAGTGAAGATGCTGGGATAGACGTTCTCTTTGTCTCTCTGGGAATTGAACGCAGGGCCTTGTGCATGCTACACAAATGGTCCACTACTGAGCTCCAGCTCTAACCCTCTCTTTACTTTAAAAAATTCATTTGGAAAGCCAGGTGTAGTGGTACATACCTTTAATCCCAGAAGGAAGAGGCAGATAAATCTCTGTGAGTTTGAGGCCAGCCTGGTCTACATAGCAAGTTCCAGGACAGCCAGGACCACATGGAGACCCTGTTTCAAACAAACAGATTCATTTGGAAATGACTGCAGAACAGGGACAGGTCGGTAACACAGCAGTAGCTGTGGGGTTGGGGGACTATGGTCAATAAAAAAGGTTTATTTTCTGGCTTTAGCTAGGAAGTTTATAGCAAGTTTCTATGCAAAGTGGAAATGAGTAAGGAGGGGGATACACTGGAGAGAGAGGATGTAGAATCTTGGTAAGTGGTGCTGTGAAATCAGCTCATAGGTGTAGAGTTGGCTTTGGATAGGCCTGGAACAGGCCATTTGTTACTGCGGGAACAATAGATCTGAGGACCAAGTGGATGGATGGTAGATTGACTGTAGATTTATATGTGAGTTACTTCTTATTGGTAGCTGCTGCTTTCTCTAAGGAGCATTGTTGATTAAGAATGGAGGGAAGACGCCTGAGGAGAACATGTGAATTGTCCCTGGGAGGAGAAAAGCTGCCCATCTAGATTACTGCTCAGTAAAGAACCATTTGAAATGTGGATGTACATATAGACACGTGTGCCTCTGGCAGAAAGTAGAATTTGACTTAGGTGATGACGTCACGTATCTCCTCCTGTGGCATCTTGAGATATCTGTTGTGCATTAGAGCTAGCAGGTGCCATTCACCTATTACCTGGTACATTATTATTAGAGATTCTTTATGGAGTTGGAAGGAACTCAGAGGACATCTAATGCTTTTGGTCTAACTGGGGCGGTGTGTACTATCATGTATCAGAATCCTGGGAAAGCTCTGACCTGTCATTCTCTGTCACTCCAGCCAGACCTGCAAAGAGAATAGGCTGAGTGCTCAGGCTGCAGTCAGGGTGTAAGGGAGGAGGTAGGGACAGGAAGAGCCCTGGGCTAACGTAGAAAAGCTTGTGTTGTTTGCTCTGACCCATTTTAGGAATTAAAAAACAACCTGTGTCCAGCCAGTCAGAAGGCCTCCCTGAGCAGCGGGGCGGGCATTAGCACCGGCTCCTCCAGGACTCAGGGCTCCTTCTGTTTGCTGACTGCCTCTCGCTGTCTCACACCAGCTTATGCCTCTGCACTGACTGGAGAGCCACCAGTTTCTTGTTTCAGAATTACAGTTTGACTTTCTGCCAGAAACTTCCTGCTAGAGCTAGAGTCTAAATCCAGTTTCTTTCTTTTTTCCTATGACGCCAACATTAGGGAACAGAAGTCAAAGCAATAACATACTCGGCAATGCAAGTCTACAGTGAGGAGAAGCCAGAGGTGTTTGTGATCATCGACATTTAAGATACCAAGAAAAAGAGACTCTTACGAAGAACTGATTTGTTTTCTTCCTTTTGAGAAGATGCAATGATTCGTTTTCTCTAGTGTCTTTGCTAAATGGAAATACAGAACTGGGAATTTAAAGTGTGACTTTCACAAGTGGAAAACCAGTGTGGAGTCTTGGTCTGTGAGTCCTAGATAATGGGGAATAGTCTTGTACCGGGTCATCTGCAGCAGGTGCCTTACACCTCCAGTGGAATGCAAGCGTGCCAGCATGCTCTCAGGGGAATGCCCACTGGTGTAGGAGCCGCTGGGACTGACTCCAACT
>NC_050444.1:142969117-143005909 GCF_903995425.1 Onychomys torridus
GAATTCTCTTCTCTATTGTCCCGCCTATACTTCCTGCCTGGCCACTGGCCAAACACCATTTTATTTATACAGAACGATATCCACAGCAGTCAGGCCTGGCTCTTAACCTCTTATCCATCTCTCCAGGGCTCCAATTTGTTTATTTATTATTTATTTAGGTTTTTCAAGACAGGGTTTCTCTGTGTAGCTCTAGTTATCCTGGAACTTACTTTGTAGGCCACGCTGGCCTCGAACTCAGAGATCTGCTTATCTCTACCTCCTGAGTGCTGGGATTAAAGGCTTGTGCCACCTTGCTAGGCTACTCCAGTTTATTTTTTTAAAGAGAAGAAGAGAATTATATTTACAGATCTTCACAAACTCCCTTGACTTTTAGCAACATGTGCTTCCTGGTTTTACTTTATTATTATTTATGTGTGTGGTGCATGTGGTGTGGAGGTATATGGAGGCCAGGGCAGGATATCCAGTCTTCCTTAGCCATTCTCTGCCTTGTTGCCTTGAGCCTCGGTCTCAGGGAACGAGAAGCACAGCATTTTAGCATGGCCGACTAGCCCAAAAGCTCTCTGTGCCACCTGTATTCACCTACACACATGCTTGGCTTTTGCACATGGGTTCTAGGAATTCAAACTCAGGTACCTGTGCTTGCAGATCAAGTACTCTTACTGAGCCATAGTTTGTATATGTACTTGAGTTTACAAGTGCATACTTATGCATATATGCACACGCATGTGAAAGCCAGAGGTCAATGCCAGATGTCTCCTCTATCATTCTCTACCTTGGTTCCTGAGACAAGGCTTCTTCCCTGAGCCCAGATCTCACTTCTAGGATCTCTTCATTCCCATGTGCCCAAAGAACACGTGTTACATACAGCAGTAGCCATGTATGGATTTTTACATGGGTTCTGAGGAGCAAATTCATGTCCTTATGCCTGCATGGCAAGCATGTTTCTGCTGAACCATCCCTCCATCCTCTCTACTTAATTCACCCCAACAATATTAGCTCATAAGAGTAATTTTTTTAGCAAGATTTATTTTTATATGTGTGAGTTTTTTGCATTCATATATACATACCACATACTGTAGTGCCCAGGAACACCAGATTTGGGGGCCTCTGACTGGAGTTACGAGTCCAGGTCCTCTGAAAGATACCCAGTACTCTTGTGTTGTGCTCTCTAGCCACGCAAGAGTAATATTGATTTAATGACAAAAAAAAAAAAAAATTCAACTATGAACTATTTCAGGAATTTTAGTTTTCAATCATAATCCTGAACCATTTAAGATAATAGAATTGTGTTATAAATTATTTACCTGTCTGTACACCACTTGAATGCCTGGTGCCCATGTAAGTCAGAAGTAGGTGTTAGATTCCCTGGAACTGGAGTTACAGATGGTTGTAGGTGCTGGAACCTACATGCGTCCTCTGAAGAGCAGCCAGTGTTCTTAACTGCTGAGCCATCTCTCCAAGTCCCTAGACTTGAAATTTTTAATAGATTTGCTGGGGGCTGGAGAGATGGCTCAGCGGTTAAGAGCACTGGCTGCTCTTCCAGAGGTCCTGAGTTCAATTCCCAGCACCCACATGATGGCTCTAAACCCATGGGCCATCTCTCCAGCCACACCTGTTTCTTTAAATACTTTAAATTTAATCATTTTTAAAAATGCAGACTCACGGGCTGGAGGGATGGCTCAGAGGTTAAGAGCACTGGCTGCTCTTCCAGAGGTCCTGAGTTCAATTCCCAGCAACCACATGGTGGTTCACACCCATCTGTAATGAGATCTGGTGCCCTCTTCTGACCTGCAGGCATACATATGGACAGAACACTGTATACATAATAAATAAATACATCTTTTAAAAAAAATAGATTTGCTGGGTCCTGCAGTTGGATAGCCAGACACCGAATCCAGTCTTATCTGGTTCCCTGTGAGATTCAGTATTATAACTATAACCTATGTGCTTTTAAAATACGTTAACATTTTGTAGGCGGGTTTATTGGCAAGTGATGGTAAGGGGTCCTGCCACCAAGCCTGATGACCTGAATTCCATCTCACATGGTAAGAAAGAACCAACTCCCACAAATTTTCTTCTGGCTTCCACACATGTCCTTGCACATGCATGCCTCCTCCCCCAAACAAAATGAATAAATAAAAATGTAATAAAAAAGATTGTCTTAAAGTTTTGTGATAGATTTATTTAAAATATTTTACTCAAAAAAGTTTGCTAAATAGATTTTTTCCAATATTTAAAGAAAATGGCATCTGTGTAATAACAGAAAGGGTAACTGATCATCCATCATGCCAATACAAGCAAGGTCTTCCCAACGCAGCAACATATTTCAGGGCAACACAGTTCCGAATGGATACAGTGGCCTATTCAGAAAGCATGCAAGTTACATCAGGTCACTTCTAAGCCAGCAGGAGAAATCCATCAACCGGGCTCTGCCCATAGAGAGACACAGGATGTCCGTGTAAACGGCAGGCACACCAGCTCGGATGAGCTACCTAACGTTGGGTTTGAACTCCTTTTCTTCCTCTTCCTCGCTATCTTCAACTTGTTTTATGACCAGATCGGCAGACCCATCCTCCACAATCTCCACATAGGATCTACTTTCTTCCTCACTCAGATGCCATCGGGAACCCTTGTCCCCATCTGTGGGGGACATGGACCGCTGCTCAGCTTCCAGATGGACAGGGAGGCTGTCAGTGCCCACCTCAGCAAGGCACTCGTTACACAGCCTGTAGCGCCTGGTTCCTTCCTGTACCACTTGTCCGGTGAGGTCAGTCACGTGGCATTTGCATTTCCGGCAGATTAGTTTGCATGCCTGGTGGATCTGTGTAGAGATTTAAGAAATAATTAAAATAAATTTTCACAAGTGGGTCAGTTTGCTAATTCAGGGACCAGTTCATGCACTTGCAATGTTCAAAACCATGCATTAAATTCAAGTTAACTCTAATTATCAGAAGAGATGGCAAGTGTTAGTGACAAATGTACACCATGGATATATCACATATCAGCTTTCTCTAAATAACAGCTGTAATGTTTTCCTTCTTACTATCGACTACTTAATACTTCTACACATCCATTAACCTAAGAGTATTTTGACATACAAGGTAAGGAGGGCATTCCTTCCCAGTGTAAAAGTTACAAACACTATGTGCAAACACCGTTCTAAGGACTTTAAAGAACTTTTGTTGTTTGTTTTGTTTTCTGCTTTTCAAGACAGGGTTTCTCTGTGTAGCCCTGGCAGTCCTGGAACTCATTCTGTTGACCAGGCTAGCCTGGAACTCAGAGATCTTCTGCTCCCAAGTGCTGGGATTAAAGGCACATGCCACCACTGCCCAGCTAAAGAACTATTGTTGGGTCAGGCGGTGGTGGCACACGCCTGTAATCCCAGCACTCGGGAGGCAGAGGCAGGTGGATCTTTGTGAGTTCAAGGCCAGCCTGGGCTACCAAGTGAGTTCCAGGAAAGGAGCAAAGCTACACAGAGAAACCCTGTCTCAAAAAACCAAAACCAAAAAAAAAAAAAAAAAAAAACCAAACAAAAAAACCCAACCTATTGTTGTTATTATTATTGTGTGTATAAAGGGGGGGCATTTGCACACCAGGATGAACATATTGAAATCAGAGAACAATTTTGCCAAGCCAGCTCTCTCCTCTCTCCTCAATTCGGGATCTGGAGATTGAACTCAGGTGACCGGGGTTTGTGGAGCAAGCGCCTCTAACTGCTGAGCCACCTCACTGGCCCTGTTTTAAGGACTCTATATAACTTAGAGATCAAACAAACAAACAAAAAACCCAAAATCTACTTGATGTATTTTTTTTTTTTTTAGCTTGAGGAAGAAAAATATAATCCAGAATATTTTGCAGTGACCACTGGCTATTTTTGTTAATAAAAGATTGTCTAGGAAGTGGAGCGCACTGGGGTTAGAAGGCTCAGGTCTAATCCTGGTTCTGCAGCATCTCTGTCATTTATGAACCAAAGATCTCAGAGCAAATGTAAACATAAACCAGCCATCAAGCTGTCAGTCAAAATACTGAACAGAGAAGGGTGTTATCCACAGAGGGGAACCTGATAATCTGAATGGAGACAGGTTTAACTAACCAATACCATAGGTCTTTCCCTGCCTGCTTCTTTATCATTGATGGGGATGCTACTCACAAGGCTGAAAGTGAGGACCAAATGAATTAATGGTCATGAGATGCTTTGGTTAAAAAGTCAGATAGGCGTGGTGGCACACACATTTAACCCCAGCACTCAGGAGGCAGAGGGAGGTGGATCTCTGTGAGTTCGAGGCCAGCCTGGTCTACTGTGGCGGCACTCCTGCTGAGTGGCACCCGGCCTGGCGCCAGAGAGTGGCACCTGCCCTAATCCATCTTTTGTTTAGCAGACACCTTTTGTTCCCCTTGTTGCCTTATGTGAATCTTGTCTCAGAGTTTCCCAAGGATACAAAGGCCTATGCAAAACTTGGTTCAGGAAACCCAGAAACCTAGGTACATGACAAATCGAGGAATGTGCACTTGGCATTGTGTTGTTGGAAGCTCCTTTCAGTCATTTTGAGCATTTGGAAATTAACTGGCTGAACTGTATTGGAGAGAAATAAAATTGCCCTAGGTGAAGGGAAAGTGTGTCAGTCCTTCAAGGCTGGACCCCCCTGCAGCCATGAAAGGTTATATTCATTATTAAGATGCCTCTGAGTCTTCTTTGCATGGATCTGTGTGAACCCACACACCGATGTGGTGACAATCAGTTACAGCCTACAGAGCAAGATCCAGGACAGTCAGTGATACCTAGAGAAACCCTGTCGTAAAAAAGCAAAACAAAACAAAAACCCAAAAAGTTAGATAGGGGCTGAAGAGGTAGCTGAGTAGTTAAAAACACCAGCTGCTCTTCCAGAGGACCTGGGTTCAATTCCCAGCATCCACATGGTGACTCACAACCACTTAAAAGTTCAGTTTCAGGGCTCAGCAGTTAAGAGCACTGGCTTTTCTTCCAGGCACCCACATGGGACCTGACACCTCACACAGACACACATGCAGGTGAAACACAAGTGCACATGAAATACAAACAATTAAAAACAAAAACACAGAAGAGCGGGGCGTGGTGGCACACGCCTTTGATCCCAACACTCGGGAGACAGAGCCAGGTGGTTCTCTGTGAGTTCAAGGCCAGCCTGGGCTACAGAGTGAGTTCCAGGAAGGACGCTGAAGCTATACAGAGAAACCCTGTCTCAAGAAACCAAAAAAACAGGGTAAGTATGTAATGCACTTACATATATGCAGACAAAACACTCATACATATAAAAATTTTAAAATAAATGCTTAAAACATTTTTTAAATGAGGATTGAAGATGCTGGCTCTGTGGTCAGGAACACATATTGCTCCCTCAAAGGACCCGAGTTCATTTCCTAGCATCCACATTGAGCAACTCACAATTGTCTGTATCTCCAACTCTAGGGAATCTGACTCCCTCTTCTGGTCTCCATGGGCACTGCACTCATGTGTACAAACCCACACAGACACAGACACAGGCACACACAAGAAAGGGGGGGAGTGTGTGTTAAAGTAAGTTTTTAAAAATCTTTATTTTTTATTATGTACACAGTGTTCTGTCTGCATGCTTGTCTGTAGGCCAGAAGAGGGCACCAGATCTCATTACAGAGGGCTGTGTGGTGCTCAGAATTGAACTTAGGACCTCTGGAAGAGCAGCCAGTGCTCTTAACCCTTGAGCCATCTCTCCGGCCCCCTAAAAATAAGTTTTAAAGAATATGTACACTGGCCTTTCTGTGGGTGGCTTGATTGGCAGAGAAAGCACTTCACCTACTACTGAGTTATCTTGCCATCTCCACATTCACTCGCTCTCTGGAAATAATGCCATTAACTAAATGGTTGCGGGGGAAATGGACGGCTGTATGATGCCTGATCAGATAGATTCTTCCCCAGCGAAGGCAGCACCTGTGAGTGTGCAGAGGTGAGCGCACACTACCAACTCCCAGCAATGTGATCAATGTGTGGGCACAACGACCAGTCTTCCAGTTAGTAAGTGTATCCTAGTGTGACCCGTGAAATGTACAACACTGGCCTTGATATGTTCTGGCCCAAAGTATTTTATTTGAATCCATTAAGGATACAGATGAAACTCAGCACGTGGAAATTTGGGGGGGGGGGTAAAGGAACAAGTTAAATAACACTATGTAGAAGCAAGGAAATTCAGAGGTAGGGTATTTTGTAAAATAAATGGCTTAGTGTCTTCAACAATCCAGTGTTATGAGGCAGGAAGGTGTGTGGGGGGAAATTATGCTAGATTAAAAATACACTAATGGGATTTAGCAATGAGACAGACTACTCTGGCTCAGACAAAACAGCTGTAAGAAGTATCTGGCCGGAACTGTGGGGAAATCAGAACTCAATGGAGTGCTAGATAAAATTTTACCGTAGTGGAAAGGTAGGTATTCACTAAGAGACACGGGAACAAAACCTCGTGTGGAAGAAATGCATAGAAGAAAATTTGGGGAGCATATATAATAAATAGAAGTAAACTGACTAGAGGCATGCCTCTCTGTGCCCATCCTAAAAGGCTGTTATTGTTGTTGGTGTCTGCATGATGGATGTGTGACCATGCATGTGCATGAGTGCCAGGAGAGGCATGTGGAGATCAGAGAATTTTTGGTAGCTGGTACATTCAGGAATTGGAGAGAGAGAGAGAGAAAGAGAGAGAGAGAGAGAGAGAGAGAGAGAGAGAGAGAGAGAGAGAAGAGATTTGTTTTTATTTACATGCATGTGTGTGTGTGTGTGTGTGTGTGTGTGTGTGTGTGTGTGTTTGTATGAGCACATGCCACATGTGTGGGTATCCATGAAGGCCAGAAGAGGGTATTGGATCTCTTGAGATAGAATTATAGATGGTTGTGAGCTGCCCAATCCTCTGTAAGAGTACCATGTACTTTTGTTTTTCCAAGACAGGATCTCTCTGTGTAGCCCTGGCTGTCCTGGAACTAGCTCTGTAGACCAGGCTGGCCTCGAACTCAGAGATCCCCCTGCCTCAGCTGGGACTAAAAGCATACACTACCACGCCCAGCTAGTAGCATGTACTCTTAAGCACTGAGCCATCTCCTTTCGGTATTTAGTGTGTGTGTGTGTGTGTGTGTGTGTGTGTGTGTGTGTGTGTGTACGTGAGAGTGTGTGGAGGTCAGAAGACCACCTCCGGTGTGCATCCTTCCCCTCTGTCTCCTTTGAGGCAGGGTCTCTCCTCTCAGCTGCTGTGCTGCAGCTGCCTCTAACACAGGCCCCAGGGTCTGAAATCACGTGCTCGTACAGCAAGCATTCTTACCAACCCAGTCATTGACCCGCATTTTTTTTTTTTTTTTTTTTTTGAGATAGGATCTTCCATTGTAGCTCAGGCTAGCCTGGAATTTACTCTATAGGCCAGGATGGTCTCCAGCTCATGGTGATCCTCCTGCCTTAGCCTCATGAGCACTTAGAGGCATGAGCTACAGCCAGTCCATCATTATTCTTTGTTAAACCGTGTGGCACTGAGCACTGACCAGCACTTCCCTGTGAGTCCCTGACTGGGATTCCCTCCTTCCTTTCCTCAGGGAGACAAGGGAGAAGCTGATCCAGACTAGAAAGAAGGTGCAGCGGAGGCAGGTCAGACTCAGCCCCGACAGAGGTCCAGCAGCTCTCAGTTATCAATAGCAGATGCTGAAGGTCTAGGTGAACGGTGTTCTGGCCTAACACTGGGTGAACCTTTGTCTCCCGCAGAGAAGTATATATCAAACCAGATGAGATTTAACATGAACTAAAATGGAAATACAAAAAAAATTAGCACCAAAAGAATAACTCCTACTTTAAGGTCTCAAAGGAGAATACAATTATTAATATGTGGGCTGGAGAGATGGCTCAGAGGTTAAGAGCACCGACTGCTCTTCCAGAGGTCCTGAGTTCAATTCCCAGCAACCACATGGTGGCTCACAACCATCTGTAATGAGATCTGGCACCCTCTTCTCGCCTGCAGTCATACATGCTGTATACATAATAAATAAATAAATCTTTTTAAAAAATTATATCTACCTATCTCTCTCTCTCTCTCTCTATCTATCTATCTATCTATCTATCTATCTATCTATATATGTAGGTATATAGATATAGATAGAGAGATAGATCTATATCTGCAGGGTGTGATGGTGTACACCTTTAATCCTGGAGGCAGAGACAGGCAGACCTCGGTGAGTTCAAGACCAGTGTATGTATTTACACTTTATTTAGTGTGACACTTTACATGTGTCACAGTGCACATGTAAGGTCAGAGGATGACACTCAAGAATTGATCCTCTCTTTCCACTGTGTGAGTCCCTAGCACTGAGGTCAGTTGTCAGGTGTGGTAGAAGTGTCCTTACCCACAGAACCACAGGATACAATTCTTATATAACTTTGTATAACTATGCAGTTATTTACAAAACAAAAATATTATTTCTGGAACAATTACATTTTTAAATCTTATTATTATTTGTGTGCATGAGTGTGGGTGTGTATGTGTGTACCATGGTACATGTGTGAAGGCCAGAGGATAACTTGGGTCACGAGGCACAGATCATTTGGTAGCAAGCGCTGTGCTTTTATCTGCTGAGCTACCACCAAGAATTCTTAATAAGGTGGAGTTGTGGGAAGAGATTTTTCTCCCATGAATTTAGACCTGTGGCTGTGTATTCTACATCTGTGTACCTGTTTATGTGTTACATACATGTGGAGGTTGATATTCACTGTCCTCCTTACTGCTCTCCCTCTTATTTCTTAAAACATTTATTAATTTACTTGTATGTGTGAGTGTTCTGCCTGCACGCATGTGTGTGTGTGCAGCACGTGTGCCCAGTAGCCATGGAGTACAGAAAAGGGTGTCAGATCCCCTATAATTGGAGTCACAGATGATTGTGAATTGCCATGTGGGTCCTGGGAATCAACCCCAAGACCTCTGGAAGCAGCCAGTGCTCTTAACCTTGGAGCCACCTTCCCAGAGCTTCCGGTCTCTGCTTCCCCAACGCTAGAATCACATGTGCACACACCACACCTGGGATTATTTTTTATGTGGGTGCTGGGGATCCACCCAAGTCATGATTTTTGTGTAGCAAATGAGTGAGTCACTTCCCCGTGCCCAAGTTAGATGATTTAAGTAGATAAATGCAAGGCTAGGATGTAACTCAGTGGTAGAGAGCTTGCTTAGCATGCGTGATGCCATCGTTCAATCCCCAGTACCAGAAGGGGGGGTGGGGGGCAGAGAGAAGAAAAGCAGATAAATGCACAGATTTTACAAGAAGAAAAATGATGAAAGCTCATGTACGTACTGTTCGGAAATGGCTACTCAGATGGTCCAGCCTGCTGAACCGTTTGCCACAAGCTTGGCACGGGTAGGGCCTTTCTCCCGTATGGCAGCGCAGGTGGCGTTTGAGGTCTGCTTTCCGCTTCACAACATGTGTGCAGTATGGGCACCTGAATCGCAGCCTGGGCAGATCATCTGTCAAGAGGCAGTTGGGTTAGATCACTGCGGAGATCACAGTAACATTTCCATTAGTGTAAAGCATCCAAAGGAGTTGTGAGTCCAGTCTTGCGAAGGTACAGGACAGACAACTTGAAGTAACCACACTGTCAAGGAACCCTCGGCGCAGAGTATAACTTGAGTACAAAGACCAGGTAAATTTAAACTGTCACCCTATCGTTTTACTTCACATTAGATTTTAAATGTCAAAATGTAGTACCAGGCTGTAAAACTACACACACAAGCCAAAAATAAAGCAATTAACTTTTAAAGTTAATTTTAGGAATTAATTTTATTTATTTATTTGGTTGGTTGGTTTGGTTTTTCGAGATAGGGTTTCTCTATGTATGTAGCCTTGGCTGTTTTAGAACTCAATCTGTAGCCCAGGCTGGCCTCAAACTCACAGAGATCCACCTGCCTCTGCCTCCTGAGTGCTGGGATTTAAAGGTGTGGGCCACTACCACTTGGCCTTAGCAATTCATTTCTTTTAAAATTATTTATTTTATTTTATATACATAGATGTTTTGCCTGAAAGTATGACTATATGGGGGAATCAGATCCCCTGGTATTGAAGTTACAGACAGTTGTGAGCTGCCATGTGGGTGCTGGGAATTGAACCTGAGTCCTCTGGAAGAGCAACCAGTGCTCTTAACCAGTGAGCCATCTCTCCAGCCCCCAGAAATTCATTTTTAAAAGGGAATTTTTGTTTGTTTGTTAGAGACAGGTTCTTACTGTGCAGTCCTGACTGGCTTCAAATTCACAGAGATTCACCTGCCTCTGCCTCTGAAATACAGAAATTAAAGGTGTGTGCCACAACACCTTGCTTAAAAGAGACCCCTCCTCCTCATGGCCTTTGGAAAGCTAGGCAAGTGCTCCACCACTGAGCTAAATCTCCAGCCCCTCTTTTTGAGATTTTTGAAGATTATATTTGTTTGTTTTATTTGTGCTGTGTGTTATGTTGGTTCACAGGTTCCCACACTGAGAGTCACCTGCTTGTCTCCTTCCACCATGTGGGCCCCAGGGGTTGAATTCAGGGCCTCAGGCTCAGTGGCAAGTGGGCTACCTCACCAACGGGCTTCTTTTGTTTGTCAGGACAGGGTCGGTCTCAGTAGCTCTGGCTGGCCTAGAACTCAGAGTGAGCCTCCTGCCTCAGCCTCCCTAGTGCTAGGATTTAGGTATGAGCTACCATGCCCAGCTGTAAAAGACCCTAATTTGTTCTATTTATACTTTTTATAGCCCTGCCTTCTTTTCATATATTTATTAATGCTTTTTGGATGTGAGGCTGTGGACAGAATCCAGGGCTAAGTCACGCCAAAGTGTGCGAGTGTTGCTGCTGTACGGCACCCTCAGGCGTTTTCTTCTTTTCCTGTGTGTGTGTGTGTGTGTGTGTGTGTGTGTGTGTGTACACTCTGAGTACTCTAGTCTCTTGACTGTCATTGAATATACTCAGTATTATATTTTGAATTAAACATTTTAAACTCATGTCCTATGAAATAAATTTGAGTAAAAAGTATGACTTAAAAACTCAGGTGAGGCCAGGCAGTGGTGGCACACACCTGTAATCCCAGCACTCGGGAGGCAGAAGCAGGTGGATCTTTGTGAGTTCAAGGCCAGCCTGGTCTACAGAGCTAGTCCAGGACAGGCTCCAAAGCTACAGAGAAACCCTGTCTCGGGGGAAAAAAAAACAAAAAACAAAAAAAAAACTCAGGAGCAAAACAAACAAACAAACAAACAAACCCCCCCCAAAAAAAAAAAAAAAAAAAAAACCCACAACTCAGATGCTCGGCGGGGCGGTGGTGGCGCACGCCTTTAATCCCAGCACTCGGAGGCAGAGGCAGGCGGATCTCTGTGAGTTCGAGGCCAGCCTGGGCTACCAAGTGAGTTCCAGGAAAGGCACAAAGCTACACAGAGAAACCATGTCTCGAAAAAACAACAAAAACACAAACAAACAGGCAGACAAAAAACCTCAGGTGCTCTTAGCACCTGCTTCTTTTCCAGTGGACCTGGTTGTGGTTCCCAGCACCATGCCGGTGGCCCCCAAAAATCTGTAATTCCAGTCCAGGGCATCTATTGTGATCTACTGTGCTTCTCTGGCTTCTGTGGGCATCACCCATACAGTGTGCTCAAACACACACACACACACACACACACACACACACACACACACACACACACTAAACGTAAAAAGAAAAAGAAAAAACATCACTTGGTTCAACTGCCATGGCACCTAAAACGAAGGGCGTTTGGGTCTGGTGAGGGACTCAGGCTCGTCAGGGTACCTAGAAAGCTCCTGGATGTGACGTCGGAGGCTTGGCCGTACTGGTAGCCAGCCGGAGCAGAGTCCTCTTCGGTGTCTAACTGAGCTCGCTCTTCAGACGGGGCAGCGTGGTCGGAGGAATCGGACGGCCGCGCCTCCCCTCGGCCGGACTTGAGCTGCACCGCCTGAGAAGGCTGCGCCAGTCTCAAATGCTTGGTCTTTTTAATGGCGTCCTTCCTTTGCTCACTGGCCAGTGGTTGTTGGGCATTCCTTGGGGCAGCCGCAGGATAACTGTACTTGTGCCACAACTTCCCACTTGCTACACTCGGTCCTTGGTCTGGGCTCAGGCGAGAGCGGGGAGACGCGCTCTCCTCCCGCCAGCCGCTACTATAAAAAGGGGGGTGTTCTACACCATTAGAGCTGGTGTCCTTGTCGGAGAGGCTGAAGTAGCGATCCTTCTCCTTCTCACTAATGTCCAGGGAAGACTTAATGAAAGTCTTACACACGCTAATGACATCAGTCATCTGAAGGAAGCTGGCGGCGGACATCACCTCTATCACATTCTGTCCAGTAAGAGAGAGTTTGCCGGAGTAGACAAAGTCCAGGATCACGGTGAAGGTGTCCGGGGAGAAGGCCTGAAATGTGGCCGTGGCCGGCTGACTTGTCTCCTTTGAGCTCTGAGAAAGCAGCATTTTAAAGTAGCCGCTGCTAGCAAACAAGACGTTGCGGTGCGCTTTGAAGACCTTCCCTTCCACCAGAATGCTGCAGTCACAGAACACGTCCTGCCGGCGCTGCTCGTTCAGTTGCTCCAGGAGGTAAGATTGATGGGAGGAGATCTCCATCCTGCAGGGGAACGGCACGTGGTCACCGGAAAGGAACTGACAATCAAGCCTAGGAAGAGCGGAAATAGAACCAGAAGCTCGTTTCCCGTCTAAGCCTCTATTTTTTCTTTTTAAAGTTTTTCTTGAGACAGGGTTTCTCATGCAGTTTTGGTGCCTGGCCTGGATCTCGCTCTGTAGCTCAGGCTGGCCTTGAACTCACAGAGATCCTCCTGGCTCTGCCTCCCAAGTGCTGGGATTATGTCTCTCTTCTTAGGAACACAGTCCCCAAGACACAAGACAGTGGGTTCTACAGGATCTGCAGCTGCTGGTCCCTGTAGTCAGATGTTTCCCTAGTCCCGCCTGGCCTTGGCTGGGATGAATCTCTCCCACCAGTGTCCTGCAGCCGCTTGATCCTAAGTAAACTCACAAAGGCTTATATTATTTACAAACTGTATGGCCTATGGGTCAGGCTTCTTGCTAGCTAGCTCTTATATCTTAAATTAACCCATTGACTAATCTATGCCACGCGGCTTCGTGGCTTACTGATACTTTCACGTCTTGCTTCTCCTGGTGGGGGCTCCCAGCATTCCCTCTGTCTCCCCTTTCCTCTTCCTCTCTCTCCAGCTGGAATGTACTGCCTAATGCGACTACAGGTCCCTGCTACTAAGAAGGCTGAGGCAGGAGGATCACTAGGTCTAGGCCTGCTTGAGCTACAGAGAGGGCTCAGGGTCAGCCTGGAAAACCCCCAAGCCTCTGTCTCAAAATAAAAAGTGAAGAAGAGGCTAGGGGTGTATTCACATGGCAAAGTACCTTCCTAGGGTATGGGGAAAGGCCCCATGTTGGTCTCTAGCATTGAAAAAACAAAAACAAAACAAAACAAACAACAAACAAAGAACTGGCAGGAGAGAATTCCAGGCTACCCTGGGCTACACAGCAAGACCATGTCTCCAAAAGACAAATACAAGAAAATACCAGAGCCGTGAACTAGAATTTTCTACTTTACAACTTTAGAAATACACAATTAACAACTGTTCCCCCCAGAAAATGCTGTGTACTTTACTATCAGTGATGAAACAGTAAAATTATGGAAAAGTCAGTACGAGGACAAAGGATCGGAAGGTTTGACTTGAAACTTGAAAGAAGGCATAGGGCCAGGCTTGCCCTTGAACAGTGTCTGTCAATGCTCATTAACATCCCGATAGCAGTTTCTATCAACAGGGGCTTTGTCTTCCGTTTGGGAAGGAAAGGGTTTATACTCTTCATCACTGAGGGAAGCCAGGGCAGAGGCTATGAAGGAACACTTCCCACAAGTGTGCTTCCCACGGCTTGCTCAGTTACCTTCCTCATACAGCCTAGGACCACCTGCCCAGGAATGGCGCTGCCCACAGCCAGCTTGTTCCTCCTACGTCAACCATTAATCAAGAAAAGCATCCCGAGGGCCCCTCAGTGGCTGTAGGACTGTTTTACGTGCAGGGGATCAGAGGATGACGCTGGAAATCACAGGCGCGAGTTTAACACTGTAGATTTCAAGCTTGCCCTATGTAAGGGTTTACAGAGGTGACGGCAGCGTAGAGTCCCATCCAAACAGCTGTCACACATCTGTACACCGCAGCAGTAAAGGAACTATTTCAGTGTGGCAGGAGGGCATCAGTCCTCTGGAAGAGGGAAGGTCCCAGGAACAGGTTATATTTCTGGAGTCATCTCCTTTATTTCTGATTCAGCCATGGCAGTCACTACAGGTTGACTGGAAACTACTTGTCAAGGTTTAGCGCTCAAACACGGGAAGCAGGCCTGTGGAGACATAACTGAGACCACAGAAGCAAACGTCCGCGTAGGAAAATGACCTGTTACTGTTGCAATGGACCTGACAGTGTCCTCATAACGGATGACACTCCCAAGTGCAGGGATTCCAGCGTGCACTACCACGCCGCCTATGAGAGCAGCTCACCCTGACTGTGGTTTGTGGTGTCCTCCTCCCTGGCCTCCGAGCTCTACCCTGTCATCTCTCTTCACCTTGCCCCACCCACTCAGGCTTGGCCATGGCCTATTTAAAAAAAAAAAAAAAAAAAAAAACAGGCCGGGTGGTGGTGGCTCACGAGTGAGTTCCAGGAAAGGAGCAAAGCTACACAGAGAAACCCTGTCTCGAAAAAACAAACAAACAAACAAAAAAAGCCAAAAACAAAAAAGAAAGAAAAAGCATATAAAATGAGGCAGTTTAGGGTCAGTGGTAAAAAGGGGCTATAGCCATAAATAAATGATTTTATAACAGTTGACTGAAATAATTTCTTGTCAAATCTGGCAATGAAAATAAGGGTGGTGGTGGAAAAACACTGAATAAAGGTTACAAGAAATGGAGGGGAAGGAATGATGTTTGGTCCAGGAGCCTTGCACTCTTCAGCTTCTACTTTGTTTTTGTTTGTTTGTCTTCAAGACAGGGTTTCCCTATGTAGCTTTGGAGAGCCACTCACTCTGTAGCCCAGGTTGGCCTGGAACTCACAGAGATCCACCTGCCTCTGCCTCCCGAGTGCTGGGATTAAAGGTGTGCGCCACCACCCAGCCAGTTTCTACATTCTTAATCATAATGTTAAATTTTAAGTGTTTTTTTATGTGTGCTGTGGCGTGAATCTGATTTGAGTCTGTTCCTCCTTACAACATGAAAGAGCTAAAAAAAACAACTCAATGCTGCACAGACATTTTAATTCTTACTCTCCTTGTCCTTCATCTTCCTCCTCATCTGTGCATGGGTGTTCTGCCTGCATTTCTTTTTTCTTTTTCTTTTCTTTCTTTCTTTCTTTTCTTTCTTTCTTTCTTTCTTTCTTTCTTTCTTTCTTTTTTTTTTTGAGACAGGGTTTCTCTGTAGTTTTGGTGCTTGTCCTGGAGCTTGCTCTGTAGACCAGGCTGGCCTCTAACTCACAGAGATCCACCTGCCTCTGCCTTCTGAGTACTGGGACTAAAGGTATGCGCCACCTCCGCCTGGCTTGCCTGCATTTCTATATGTGCCCGTTGAGGCCACAGAGGGAGTGGGATCCCCTGGGACTGGATGTACACATAGTTGTAAGATCCCATGGGAGCGATGGAAATTGAACCTGGGTCCTCAACAATCGGAGCAAGAGCCCTTAATCTCTGCAGCCTCCAATTCTACTTTTAAAAAGTTAATATTGGTTGTTGAATCCAAGGTTGCAAAAAGCACAGGGACAAATAGCCAATCAAATGGAAGCACATGAATTATGAACCAAAGGCTGAGGAGCCCCCAGCTGGATCAGGCCTTCTGGATAAGTGAGACAATTGAATAGCTTGATCTGTTTGGGAGGCACCCAGTCTGTGGGACCAGGACCTGTCCTTAGTGCATGAGCTGGCTGTTTGGAACCTTCGGCTTACACAGGGACACATGCTCAGCCTGGAAGGAGGGGACTGGACCTGCCTGTACTGAATCCACCAGGTTTAAATGAATCCCCAGGGGAGTCTTGGTCCTGGAGGACATGGGAATGGAGGGGAGGGGCTGGGGGGAAGGTGGGGGTGGGGGCGGGAGGGGGGAGGACAGGGGAACCCATGGCTGATGTGTAAAATTAAAACACATAATAAAAAAAAAGTTAATATTGGGCCAGAGTAATGGCTCAAAGTTAATTAAGAGCACTTGGTGCTCTTGCAGAGGCCCTAGATTCAGTACCCCACACCCACATAGTATATTACAACTGTACGTAACTCCAGTTCCCGAGAATCTGATGCCTTTTTCTGGCCTCTTCAGGTACTTCATGCACATGGTGCATGGCACATACATTCATGCAAGCAAACACATAAAATTAAAATAAACATTTTTAGGTTAATTTTTCCATCAGGGTAAGTTTGGTTTGTTTAAGTTTCAGTAAAAATTGCTTTCCAGGCAGTTTGTGAAAGTTGAAAATGAGGATCTGTGTTGGTAAGGGTTGCCACTGGTCACTATGTGCAAGTAATTTAAACAGGCTCTAGTGAGGGGCTCTTGGGGATCAGGAAGATGCTGAACATTAAAAGTAAAGTTGGCTGGTGGTGGTTCTGCACACCTTTAACCCCAGTACTTAGGAGGAAGAGGCAGGCAAACTTTGTGAGTTCGAGGCCAGCTTGGTCTACAGTTTGAATTCCAGGACTGCCAGGGCTACACAGAGAAACCCTGTTTTGAGAAACCAAAAGAAAAGAAAAGCCTGATGCTAAATGGAATAATGGGGTACACACTCTCCCTATGTCTCTGGAATAAATTATCTGTCTGGAATATACAGAATTGCTTCTGGGTTTTTTTTGTATTGGATTCTTAGTATATCATCTCAGTTGAGAGCCCAGGAAATAAACCCTCCACAATAGAATTTGGGGGTTCATTGGCCAACTGTTTGAGCTGGAATAGACTCACGACTTCAATGAAAAGGTGAAGTATGGAGCAGAGTGTCACTGCTGAGCTCATAAGCCGCATCTGCACACCAAAGGCCTCCCTGCAGAAGCCATGATGATGCAGACCAAGGGGATTCTGGGAGGCTAGCTACTCCACTGCCGGGGAGCGCCTAAGAGGGGAAAGAACAAGCTCCAGGCCTTAGGCTCTCAGGGAAGCAGAGAACTAATGATCATCCTAAGGGAGTCTCCTCATACAGCCAGAGGTGGAGACAGCGAGAGCCAGACACAGAGGACACCTGGATTCCACCATGGAAGTTATTTTACACCTTGACCAAATTTCTTCTGTAACAAACATCAATTAATTATGGAGGAGAAGGAACCTAACACTTGGAATGAGAACTTTGGGACAGATTGAGGACCTCATACCTCTAAAGTCCCTTGAATTCCCCACACGCCCAGAAAGTAGGTCTTTCCTCATTGAGATTGTTACCTTTCCCCCCTCCACCCATGGTCCAGGGAGCATAGCTTGTCCTCAAACTCAGGATCCTTCTGCCTTGGCCTCCAGAGTGCTAGATTATAGGGGCTGTCATAATTTCTAGTTCTTCTCTTTTTCTGAGATATAGGGGTATAGTGATTTGATTAACAATGCCCACTATAGGCCAATATATTTGAATGTTTAGTCACCAGGGAGTGGTACTATTTGAAAAGAATTAGAAGGAGGGGGCTGGAGAGATGGCTCAGAGGTTAAGAGCACTGGCTGCTCTTTCAGAGGTCCTGAGTTCAATTCCCAGCAACCACATGATGGCTCACAACCAACATCTGTAATGAGATCTGGCACTCAGGCAGAACACTGTGTACATAATAAATAAATCTTTAAAAGAATTAGAAGGATTAGGAGGGCCTTGTTGGAGGAAGTGTGTCACTGGGGGTGGGTTCTAAGCTTTCAAAAGCCCACACCAGGCCAAGTGTTGTCTGTCTGTCTGTGAATCAGGATATGGCTCTCAACTACTGCCCCAGCACATGAGTGTTATCATGCTCCCCACCAAGATGATAAGGGACTAAACCTCTGAAACTGTAAGAAATTAAATGCTTTCTCTTATAGGAGTTGCCTTAGTCATGGTGTCTCTTCCCAGCAATGGGGAACAGAAGGTGGTACCAGGAGTGGGGTGTTGCTGTGACAGCCTGGCTGTGCTACTTGTTGGCAGAATGTGGACTTTGGGATTTGGGGTTAGGAAAGCAGGTGACCACTTTAAGCAGGGCTTGATGGGCCATACTAGTAGGAGCATGGAAGACAGTGGTGCTGAGAGCAATATAAATTAAAACGGCTAGCTCAAGAAGTTTCAGAGGGGGAAGAGTATTAGTAAGTGGCCTAGAGACCATTCTTGTAATATTTTGGCAAAGAATGTGACTACTTCTTGCCCTTGTCCTAAAAATCTGCCTGAAGCTAAACTGGAGAGATTTGGATTATGGCAAAGATTTCAAGACAGCCTAGTACTGGCTTTGTTGTGTGGTTATTAGTATCACTTTTTGTTTTTTAAAGATTTATTTATTTCTTATGTATACAGTGTTCTGCCTGCCAGAAGAGGGCGCCAGATCTCATTACAGATGGTTGTGAGCCACCATGTGGGGGCTGGGAATTGAACTCAGGACCTTTGGAAGAACAGCTAGTGCTCTTAACCTCTGAGCCATCTCTCCAGCCCTTAGTATCATTTTATTTAGATTTATAATGAAAAGGAGGAAGCTGGACAAAGAGAAATATAAAATGTACAGTTTGGGGAGAAAAAGAGCTCCGGAAGTGTAATGACTAAGTCCAGTGGTCAAGGAGATGAAAGTTTCAAGAAAAGTCTGATGTTGCCGGGTGGTAGTGGTGCACGCCTTTAATCTCAGCACTTGGGAGGCAGAGGCAGGAGGATCTCTGTGAGTTTGAGGCCAGCCTGGTCTTCAGAGCAAGTTCCAGGAAAGGCAGGGCTACACAGAGAAACCCTGTCTCACAAAACCAAAAGAAAAGAAAAGCCTAATGCTAAATGGAATAATGGGATTGTTGACTTCAGGACAAGAACCCACCTGGCTAAGGTTCCAGCGGATTAAAGGCAAGCTTAGGCAGTAAAGCAGTCACCAACACAGAAAGTGGTGAAAACGGCCTTGAACAAGGGGCCAGGTTCCAGCCCCAGCAAGCAGCAGAACTTGGCAGTATTGGCTTTAGAGTCAAGGTTAGAAGAGGGACTGTGGAATCTCCCTCTATGACTAAGGAAAGCCACTGAGGCCAGGCATGTGTCAAGGGTGTCCATGTATGAAGGCCCAGAAAGGCCACTGTGTGAAGCTGTGAATGTTGGAGATGCCAGAGTCATGGCATACCCACCAAGAAAAATTGCAGATGGGGTGTGGAACCAGCCCAAGTGAGAGAAGTGTGTCACAGTCTACAAAGAGGAAAAGAACTGGAGATCTGAAGATCTTTAACCTCAAACATGGAGTTTGCCCTGCTAGGTTTCAGACCGGCTGTAGTCCAGTATTTCCTCACCATGCTCCCTTTCCTCCCTGTTGGAATGGTAATGTACATTCTGTGCTGTTGTGTGCTGCAAGAATGTGATCTGCTTTTGTGTTTACACTGGGTTACAGTTAAGAGACTGCCTTGAGTCTCGGCAGAGACTTTGGAATTTGAAGCAGTTTTGAGACTGAAAGACTACATACAGTCCTTTGGAGTTGGACTGAATACATTTTGCTCTATGTTATGACTATAAGCCTGTGGGGGCAGGGAATGGAGTATGGTGACTTGATAAGAATGCTCGGATAAACTAAGACAAGAGGTGAGCTGCCATTCCTAACCTGCCTTTCTAAACAGCTCTGTGGTTCTTGACCTGAACTACTCCCCTACAAGGGATGCCTAGCTAGCTTCCACAGGTCTTTCTCACCACTCCAGGGATATTGGACCAAAATCACAGCCACAGAATATCATACAAGGGGCTAAATTCTAAACCAGTACAGAAGGGAACAAAGAGAAGATCAGATTTCTCTAAATGACCGTGCCACAAGCCTAGGAATAGATTTGGTAATGACTTCTAAGGAATATACTGTTTAAATAGATGAATTCAGTCAGGCATTGATGGAACATGTCTTTAATCCCAGCACTCAGGTGGTAGAGCCAGGTGGATCTCTGTGAGTTCAAGGCCAGCCTGGTCTACAGAGCAAGTTGCAGGACAGTCAGGGCTACATAGAGAAACCCTGTCTCAAAAAACAAACCACCACCAACAACAACAACAAAGAATTCATCGTCTCGGATGCAGTTACCAGATTCTGGATTTACAGTTTCAGCGGGAACACACGGGAGAGACTCTAAAATGTATTTCACCGCTTGACTATAATCTGGGACTTTTATTTCCACAAAAGTTAAAATGCCAGAACTTGTGACAGAGTGTGGAAGAAACCCAAATGAGATAGCTGCCATTATGATCCCATCTGGGAAAATATCCTGAAAAATTGGGTGCTAGCCAATGGGATGTCATGTGCATTAAAAAGCACTGCAGAGACACACACACACACACACACACACACACACACACACACACACACAGAGAGAGAGAGAGAGAGACAGAGAGAGAGAGACAGAGAGAGAGAGACAGAGAGAGAGAGACACACACACACAGAGACACAGAGACAGAAAGAGAGACAGAGACAGAGACAGAGACAGAGAACTGAGCAGTATATGACCTCATCTTTTTCCCAAAACTATGGCACTCAGGTCTTGAAATCAAGGGCAATTGGGGGATGAGGGCTACATAACTCAGTGGTAGAGTCTTTGTCTACCATGCACAAGGTCCTGTGGTCTCCAACATTCAATAGGGAAAGGAAGGAAGGAAAGCCCATCGCAACAGCACAGGCCTGTAATTCCAGCGCTGGGGAGAAAGAGACGGGGATTCCTGGGGCTTGTTGGGTTCGAGCTCCAAGTTCAGTAAGACTGTCTCAAAAATAAGGTGGGGACCAACTTAGGGGTACATGCCTGTAATCCCAGCATTTGGGAGGAAGAGGCAGGCAAAGCTCTGTAAGTTCAAGGCCAGCACGATCCACATAAAGTTCCGGGCCAGCCAAGACTACATAGCGAGACCTGTCTCAAAATAACAACAACAATAATAGTGTGGAAAGTGCTTGAGGAAAACATTTGAATATCAACCCCTAGCTCCTATACACATATGCACACACATCTACATATACTCATACATGCGCGTACACACAGAGATGGGTACACACACAGACACAGGAAAGGAGAAGCAGTAGGGCTGAGGCTGTACAGCTCAGTGGTACATGTTGTGGAATATTCCTTTACAGTGTGTAAGATATGTCACTGTGATTGGTTTAATAAAGAGCTAAATGGCCAATAGCTAGGCCAGGTTTTCAGGGCAGAGAGAATGCTGGGAAGAAGAAGGGGGGAGAAGACAGACAGACACAGAATGAGTTGGACACGCAAAGTGGGACAGAAGTAAAAGCCACGTGGTAGAATGTAGATTAATAAAAATATGGGTTAATTTAAGCTAGAAGAGCTAGTTAAGAACAAGCCTAAGCTATCGGCTGAGCTTTCATAATAAATAAAAAGTCTCTGTGTGGTTATTTGGGAGCTGACAGGCCAGACAGAAAATGCCGGCCTGCAGGTAGATATCACCCCAGGAGAGTTCCCTAGTTCAGTCTCCAGCACCAATAAAACAAGAGCAAAAACACAAAGCAAAAGCAGCCATGGAGTTTCCATTCACTTTTACACGAGATCTATATAACTTGCTCTGTCTCTGCAGACATCTTAGCTTTCCAGGCAGAAATGCTCATGTCTGGGAAAGGCTGCCTAGTTCCATTAAATTGGACTGTGACTAAGAGGAATTTTCAGCACCCTTCTGGGGAAGGAGTACCTTTTTTTTTTTTTTTTTTTTTTTTTTTCCGTATATTGTAAGCTAGCCTGGGAAACTTAGTGAGAGAATGCCTCAAAACAGAAAGTAAGAAAGTGGCTGGGGATGTAGCTTAGTGGCAGATCAATTTTCTATTATGTATGAGGACTTTCACCCAATCATCAGAAGACTGACACAGCTGTCTAAAGAACCTGTTCTATGGTTTAGAGTGGGGTGCAAGCGCAGCTCTGCAGATTGATGCAGGGTGAAGGTCCTAGGTTACCAGCTGCATTGTTAGATGAGGGGTCGGCTGGGTGGTGGTGAAACACGCCTTTAATCCCAGCACTCAGGAAGCAGAGGCAGGTGGATCTCTGAGTTTAAGGCCAGCCTGGTCTACAAAGCAAGTTGTGGGACAGCCAAGGCTATATAGAGAAATTCTGTCTTAAAAAACAAAGAAAAAGCCAGGCGGTGGTGGCGTACACCTTTAATCCCTTTAATCCCAGCACTCGGGAGGCAGAGATCTCTGTGAGTTTGAGGCCAGCCTGGTCTCCAAAGTGAGATCCAGGAAAGGTGCACAGAGAAACCCGGTCTCGAAAAAACAAAACAACAACAACAACAAAAAAGCCAGGCAGTGGTGGCGCACGCCTGTAATCCCAACACTCCGGAGGCAGAGGCAAGTGGATCTCTGTGAGTTCGAGGCCAGCCTGGTCTACAGAGCTAGTCCAGGACAGGCTCCAAAGCTACAGAGAAACCCTGTCTCGAAAACCAAAAAAAAAAAAAAAAAAAGAGGAGTCCCAGGGTACTAAATCATTCCCTGTACCCCCTGCCTCAATTTCATTGTTAGGTTTCAAATGTTTATCTCCAGCCTAAATTCCTAAGCATAGATTTGAACATCATCATCCCCCCCCCCCCCCCCCCCCCCCCCCCGCCGCCGCCGCCTCCCCAGACAGGGTCTCCCTGTGTGGCCCTGGATCACATGGATCCACCTGCCTGTGCCTCCCGAGTGCTGGGATTGAAGGCGTGCACCATAGTGCCTGGCATGAGGAGCTTCTCTGTAGTGGGCAACAATTAATGCAGAGTCTCCAAACTAGTCAAAGTGCTTAGAATAAGCGATTGTGAGTGCTCAGCCCGAAATGGCACATCTCATCAACCCGACCCCCGGGGCTCCGTGGAAAAGGACAGAAGTGCCAGAGGAGGGAAGAACGCAGGGAAATGCTGTCTCTGGCCGTGAGACGGCTGATGTACTCAAGAACTCACGGCTGCTGTGGTGGCCCGGAAGAGAAAAGCACAGAATCGGGCTGGTAAAAACTCAAGCATGGATGAGGAGAGGCTCATGAGCCCCAATCTTTACTGAGGATCCATTGACAGTTGTTGGCTCCTGGGGGAGGGAAAGCCATTTTTCTTTGAGGTTGTGGCCACTGGTAGGTTGTCTATTATCCAATGAATGACCTCACGCTCATGGGCCTATGGCCAACACTAAGTGGACTCAGTGGGTTATGAAGAAGTGGGGCGGGGATGGAGAAGGAGGACATGAAGTTGGGAGGGTACAGGCTGGAGAAGTATGGGGTATAAGGGGAAGCTGGAGGTGGGGGATGGGCAGTGATATGACCAAAATACATTGAACACATGCATGAAATTCTCAAAGAATGAATGAAAAAATATTATGTTAGAATTTTGACAGTATGTTGGAGGCTTGGCCACACAAGTATAAGGACCTATGTTCTAACCCCCAGAACCTACATAAATCCTGAAGTGGTAGCATGCATCTGTACTCCTGATGAGGACAAGAGATAAACATTGGTCAAGCAGTTTAGGGATAGGAGAAGTGTACAATGTTCTTGGTTCTGTCCTGACCAGAGGGCACTGGGGACATGCTTCTCCCTTATGAGCCTTGGACCCCTGGTAGTGTGTCAAAGGGAAACATCAGTTTGTCCCTTCTTAGGATTTAAAAAGCTGTATGAAAAAAAAAAATGAAGCTATCAGGGTTTTGAGACCCATCAAGGGGAAACTATTTGCTTCTAGTCAAAAGAAGGAAATATGAGTGGCTTTGGTGGAAATATGGCGTTCTAATACACTCTAAAGACTGGATACTATTGCCTGCCCCCTGAGAGTTAACCCAGCTGGACTATTCATTACCTGGGTAGGAGAGATCATTCCTCAGGAAAGCAGATTCACCAGAAGACGTGCAAAGCAGATGGGAGGAATGATTATCCCCTTAATGAGATCATGGGCTTATCCCTCCCAGAAGCCACTCTCTGTTGTAGTGGATTGAAGAGCGTCCACCACACAGCACTGCCAAGCTTGCCTGTATAGCTCCTGTCTGTCTGTCTATCATCCATCTATCCATCCATCTACCTATCTTTTCCTTTTGAATACTGGCCCGAAACCTAAGTACCGTTCTCCACCACCCTGGGAGTTCTCATTTCTTTCTCCGAAGCACTTCCTCCACTTCCTCCTCTTCCACACGTAGCTGCTTGTTGACCTGCATTCCTGAACACGCCAGCTTTCTTGGGCCTTAACTCAAAAAGGCACACCAGTCTTTCTGTCTTTCTCCTCTCCATTTTCCCCTCCCGACAGCTGCCAGGATTGACAGCTTGCCTGCCCTGTTGTTTTTCTTTCCAATTCTAATAAAATAGCCCTCACGCTTCCTTCCGAATCTATTTTAAAACCATTCTTTTAAGGGGACTGAGGATGCAAAGGGGATCCCAATTTTCCCAGTGCCAATCCCAGTGCTGCCTCGGTGAGATGGGAAACAAGGCCGGAAGACACCCCAGAAACTTGAGGGCCAGCTAGTGTGGCATACAGAAGCAGCAAACAAGAGACCCTGACTCAAACAAGGGGGCAGTTCAGGACCAACACCCAAGTTGTCCTCTGAGCGCCACATGCCCACACTCATTCACAAACATGCAGAAATGTACACAAGACGAAAATGAACAGTACGTGAATGGAGATCAGTGACCAAGATCAGAATGCTGAGTGCCTTACACAGCGAGTTTGAACGCAATAACTGTATTCTGTAATACATAAAGTGCGTAGCTGGAAATTGTGCCTTTTATATATGTTTTGGTTTTTGGAGACAGGTTTTCCCTGTGTAGCCCTGGCTGTCCTGGCACTTACTCTATAGACCAGGCTGGCCTCTAACTCAGAGATCTGCCTGCCTCTATCTACCTCCTGAGTGCTGAGGCTAAGGCATGTACTGCTGCTGCTGCTGCCACCACCGCCAACCGCCGTCACCACCATCATCACTATCACCACCACCACCACCACCACCTGGCTATATATGTTTTTAAATGAAGTATAATATCAATTAAAACTCTGGAGGCTGGAGAGATGGCTCAGAGGTTAAGAGCACTGGCTGCTTTTTCAGAGGACCCTAGTTCAATTCCCAGCACCCACATAGTGGCTCATAACTGTGTGTAACTTTAGTTCCAAGGGATCCAAGGTCCTCTTCTGGCCTCTACATGCATGCAGTACACAAAATAAGAGAACTGCATTTTGTTAAATATAGAATTAATATTTATATGAGTGAGGAAGAATTAAACTTTTCGGCCGGGCAGTGGTGGCACACGCCTTTAATCCCAGCACTCGGGAGGCAGAGGCAGGTGGATCTCTGTGAGTTCGAGGCCAGCCTGGTCTACCAAGTGAGTTCCAGGAAAGGCGCAAAGCTACACAGAGAAACCCTGTCTCGGAAGAAAAAAAAAAAAGAAAGAATTAAACTTTTCACATGTGGCTAGAGTGGAGCTCGGCAGCAGAACACCCAAGGCCAACCTTCAGCACCAAAAAATGGTTTTCTCATACCTGGAAATATACAGATGCTAGTCTTGAAACCTGAAGACTGTTGAAGGGCAAAGAGGAAACACTCCAAGTCAATGAGTTCACGAAAGTTGTGTCTGTGGAGAGAAAGGATAGACACACAGAATGAGCTTTTGTAATAAGAGAAGTATCTGGTAGGATATTTAATTATTTATATATTAGGCACCAGTGTTCAGCATGTAAAAATAGGTAATTTGGCACAGATCATTAGTTTTAAAAAATAGCTTTGGCCAGTGGGGATGGTGGTGCATGCCTTTGATCCTAGCATTCAGAGGCAGAGGCAGGAGGATCTCCTTGAGTTCAAGGCCAGCCTAGTCTACAGATTTGAGTTTCAGGACAGCCAGGGCTACACAGAGAAACCCTGTCTTGAAAAACAAAACAAAACAACAACAAAACATAGCTGTGATGTTTTGGATCCCTTTCTAAATAAACTAACTTTTGCAAGGCATAGTAGAACACTCCTGAATTCCAAGCACTTGGGATGTGGTAACAGGAGGATCAGGGGTTCAAGGCTAGCCTTGGCTATTTGGTGAGTCCAAGGACAGTCTGCCTCAAAAAAATAATAAACTGGCTACAAAAGAAGTTTAGGAAACATTGGCAACTAAAGCAGCAGGCTGGAAATTGTGACTAACACTCAGAAGTTGGAGGAACAACTGCCTTTACTGCTTATTTGTTGAGTTATTATGAAGCCCAGATGCGTTTCAAACTTCTGATCCTCCTGCCTCAGCTTCACAGTATTAGAATAACAGGCACGTGCAACCATGCACAGGAAAACCTGTTGTGTGAGGGGGAAAGATTCTTGCCATAGTGAAAGCTCCTCTGTTCCCCAATCCTAAGGAGCTAGGGGGACCCGGGTGCAGTGGTTACTCTGACAACTTTCTGACTAACCAGGGCAACTAGGGCCACAATCATAGTCTACGCTGTGGCCAGCAAAAGTGAATTCCAAGCTGTCAGGGAGGATGGATTTCTAAGCCTAGTCTGTGTCCCACACATTTTTGTTTTGTTTTGTTTTTTGTTTGTTTTTCGAGACAGGGTTTCTCTGTGTAGCTTTGCACCTCTCCTGGAAATCGCTCTGTAGACCAGGCGGCCTCAAACTCATAGAGATCTGCCTGCCCCTGCCTCCCAAGTGCTGGGATTAAAGGCTTGTGCCACCACCTCCCAGCCTGTCCCACACAGTTTTTTTAATTTCTTTAATTTTTTTTTTTTTTTTTTTTTTTTTTTGCCAGAATGGAGGATCGAACCCAGGGCCTTGTGCTTGCTAGGCTAGTGCTCTACCACTGAGCTAAATCCCCAACACCCATTTATTTATTTATTTATTTATTTATTTATTTATTTATTTATTTATCCGAGACAGGGTTTGTCTGTAGATTTGGAGTCTGTCCTGGAAATCGCTCTGTAGACCAGGCAGCCTCGAACTCATAGAGATCCACCTGCCTCTGCCTCCCGAGTGCTGGGATTACAGGCGTGCACCACTACTGCCTGGCCACAGTTTTTACATGCTGATGAAATGTCATTTTGGGGCACAATCACCAAGTTCTACCCTAGCACATACTCAGACACCTTCAGAACTTCCCTTTGGAAAACGAAAAAGTACATTTCCCAGACTCTTTTGCAGTTAGCACCCCCCACCCGCCCCCAAGTAAAACATCAATTCTCTTATGAAAGTTTCAAGGTAGAAATGAGGCAGGAGCCGGGCGGTGGTGGCGCACGCCTGTAATCCCAGCACTCGGGAGGCAGAAGCAGGTGGATCTTTGTGAGTCCGAGGCCAGCCTGGTCTACAGACCAAAGCTACACAGAGAAACCCTGTCTGGAAAAACCAAAAAAAAAAAAAAAAAGAAAGAAAAAGAAATGAGGCAGGAACCATCTTTCCATGGCTGGACTGTTAATGTTGGCAGACATGTCTATGGAAGCATGATGGCTGTCAAGACAGCACATGATTTATACATGTATGCAAATATCACAAATCTCATTTATTTATTTTTATGTAGAAGTACTCCATTCACATGTATGCCTGCAATACAGAAGAGGGCATCAGCTCTCATAACAGATGGCTGTAAGCCACCATGTGGTTGCTGGGAATTAAACTCAGGACCTCTGGAAGAACCTAGTGCTTTTAACCACTGAGCCACTCTCCAGCGCATTTATTTATTAATTTTTATGTACAAGTACTCCAATTCATGTACTAATCTCTATAATGTAGACATTATGATCCTAGCACTCACAGGTGGGAGCGGAAAGATCGGAGTCCAACACCTAAATTCAGTTCTGCCTTGAAAAGGGGCACTGGTACTTAGCGAACCTCTTTTTTGTTTTTTGAGCGGAGGACCGAACCCAGGGCCTTGCACTTGCTAGGCAAGCGCTCTACCACTGAGCTAAACCCCCAACCCTCGAACCTCTCCTGGGTGCATACTGTCCCTCCTTTAAACAAACCCTAACTTGGCTTCACGGTGACTCATCCTAGAAGTTTTCTGTGGCTTGTGTCCAGAACCCAGCTTCCTCCGTGTGGAAGCCCCTGGGAGGGAGGAACTCTTCACGCTGAGCGGCAGCCAGAGTTACAGCTCCCTCTGCTGAGTCTTCTTTGGGGCTGGTCCAGGATCCCCTGAGGCTAAGCTGATGAGAGCACCCCACCCCCCATCCCACCCCCACTGACAGCCACGTAACTGGCCCTTTTCCTTCCTTTAGCTTGGGTGACTTTTGCTTCTCTGTTTCCTGGCCCGAGGTTCACCTGGTGCTCAGGGAACATCACCAGAACTGAAGGTAGGAATCTCTACAGCTTCTTTGTTTTCTGTTTGTGTGTTTCAATTCTTTATTGAGATCAGAAGACAGAGGTAGGCATTTGGTTCTCTCCTTCCATCATGTGGGCTCTAGGGATGACCTCATCAGACTAGGTGGCGTGGCCATTTTACCCCCTGAGCTAGCTACTATCCCCCTATGGAACTGCTTGAGGCAGGATCAACCTTAAACACATATCTTTTTTTTTTTTTTAAACATTTTTTTTTGGGGGGGGGGGGCTGAGGACCGAACCTAGGCAAACACTCTACCACTGAGCTAAATCCCCAACCCCTTAAACAGATATCTTAAGTGGCTCTCTTGCCCCCTTTTTAAACCCTTCAATCTTATGTGTGTGGGTGTTCTGGCTCCATGTATGTCTGTGTACTGTGTGTGTCCCCAGTGCCCGAGGAGGACAGAAAAGGGGTCAAATAAATTTTCAGTAACAGGGTAATTATTTTTGTTTTTTATCTTTATTTTATTTTATGTGCACTGGATTTTACCTGCGTGTATGTCTATGTGAGGGTGCCAGATCCCCGGGAACTGGAGTTACAGACAGGTGTGAGCTGCCATGTGGGTGCTGGGAATTGAACATGAGTCCTTTCAAAGAGCTGCTAGTGCTGCTCCAGTCCACCCCACCCCAGGGTCTCTCTGGCTGTCCTGAAACTCATTCTGCAGATCATGCTGGCCTTGAACTCAAAGATCTGCCTGCCTCTGCTGGGATTAAAGGTGTGCACCATCATTGCCTGGATATGGCTGGATAATAATCTTACTATGGAGCCCAGGCTAGCTTCCAATTGTGATCCAGCTATAATGATTTATATATATGTATGTATGTATGTATGTATGTATATATATGTATATATACACACACATATATATACACACATATATAAATTTACAGCAAGTTTTTCTTTTTAATATTTAAATTACAGTCACTTATTATTATGTGTTTGTGTTGTCCCATGTCATCTGACATTTAGAGGAGGAGGGGGTGGGTCTGACTCTCTCCTGCATCCTGTGAGTCCAGGGATCAAATTCAGGCCATCAGGTGTGGCAAGTGTCTTTACCCTCAGAATCAACTTACTGACCTCCAATAACTATTATATTTTTCAATAATTTTTCCAAGTCTGGAAGTTATAAGGCAGGGCTGGAGATGGCTCACAGAATGAAAGCATCTGCTGCTCTTTACGAGGACCCACACTCTGCTGCTCTTTACGAGGACCCACACTCGGTGCCCAGCATCTACATCATGAGGTTCACAGCTGCCGTAGGAAACCAAGGCACAAGAGCAATGACTAGAAAACTGGGGGCTGGAGGGATGGCTCATCAGTTAAGAGCACTGGCTACACTTCCAGAGGACCCAGGTTCAATTCCCAGCACCCACATGGCAGCTCACAACTATGTAACTCCAGTTCCAGGGGATTCAACACCCTCACACAGACACATAAGCAGGCAAAGTACTAATGCACATGAAATAAAATAAGGAAATCCTTAAAAAAAGAAAATCTCCAAAATTATACACAAAGCAAGTGAACCAAATCAGGGCTGGAGCTGAGTGAGCCCAGAGCCAATTTACATGTCTTACACTCTCTGCAAATGTACCCACAATGCCTCTTACACAAGCAGGGTGCATTCCCAAAAGAAAGCTGAAACAATGTAGGGAAGGACACAGTCTGAGGAGGATCGAACAGGAAAACCCATTTAAAGTTTTATTCCAGTGTGGTGGTCGGCCAGGAACTCAAGAGGCTGGGACAGAAGAGGGCTAAGGATGATGTAGTTGGGTGGCTATCACTCTCGCACAAAAACAGGCTTGACCTAAGCCCCACATGAAACTTGGGAGTAGTTGTGTACACCTATTATCCCAGTACTGAGAGAATGAAGACAGAAAGATATTGGGTTCAAGGTCATCCCTGCCCACATAGTAAGTTTGAGGTCAACCTGGGCTACATAAGACCTTGTCTCAATAAAGTAAAGAGTCAACATTTTCAAGAGAAAGTTCTTCCTGAACTACATAGCTACAGGAAGTGAAGGGCTCTTGCAAGCCCAAGCATGGCAAGCCTGGTGCTGGTAGACCTTGCCCCTCCCCATCCCTCTCGCTAGTAAACCACAGATTACATGCCTAAAGCTAGCCACCAAGGTCTGTTCCATTACTTCAACACTTTTTTTAAAATTTGCTTTATTTTATGCACATTCATGTTTTGCCTACATATATGTCTGTGTGAGTGTGTCAGATCCCCTGGAACTGGATGGAGTTACAGACAGTTGTGAACTGCCATGTGGGTGCTGGGAATTGAACCTGGGTCCTCTGAAAAAACAGCCAGTGCTCTTAGCTGCTGAGCCATCTCTCCAGCCCCTTTATTTGAACACTTTATTATGCCAGGCTCATTCCCAAGGCTTATCATCAAGGTCCAACTATCAAAGTATTGAAGTCCAGCAATCAAAAACCCCTTTTGGGCCTCTTGAATCTCTGAGTTCGAGGCCAGCCTGGTCTACAGAGCGAGATCCAGGACAGCCAGGGCTACACAGAGAAACCCTGTCTTGTGAGGGGAAAAAAAAAAATCACACCTTTGTTGCTGTTTTCTGCCTGAGTCAGAATCAGCCACTTGCCTTCCCTGCTAAATGAAGGATCTCTCTATGAAAACAGGTGTTTCGTGTGTGGTCTGTGCCTAATCTGGGGTCTGGAAAAGAGTATCCCAGTGTGTGCAAATCCCTTCAGGAAGTGCTCAGTTAACTGGCTCCCTTACAACTTGATAACACTTAGCATAATTTACAATAACAAATAGTATCCTGCATCAAGAAAGGCGTATTTTCTGCATGCCCCAAGCATGCATAATTGCCTTCCAGATTTTTTTCAGTAGACTGATCTTGCAAGTTGTATTAGCAAGTTACACTAACTCCATCCAGTGAGTCATCCAAAAGTCCAATGGAACGTCTACAATATCTCTGAGTTAAATATTTATAGTAGTCCCTAAGAAGATTATAGAATTCAAAATTCCCATTAAGGTCAATGATCTTTTAAAAGGTGGTTGGAACAGACAATTACATATTTTAGGAACCATTAGGTTTGAAGGTCTTTGGAACAGAAAGAAAAGTCATAAAGACTGAAGATTTGCCTTCCTGATGCTGCAACCCTTTAACACAGTTCCTCATGTTGTGGTGACCCCCAACCAGAAAATGATTTTTGTTGCTACTTCATAACTGCAATTTTGCTGCTGTTATGAATTATACTGTAAATATCTGACACACAGGAATGTCTAATATTCGACCCCAGTGGAGGTCTCGACCCTAGGTTGAGAACCACTTATCTAGACCTTAGTGTGTTGGTCTTAGCAAAAACTCCTAGCTCCTAAATTTGCGCTAACTGGAACAGCAATTGTGTTCTTTGAACAGATATTGTATTCTTTGGAGGATAGAAGGACTTGTAATTCTGGGAAGATTTAGAATTAAGTCCATCTCAAGAGCTGTGCTGTAGAAGGCTGTGTCTCCCTCAAAGTTCATGCTGAAAGTTAATTCTCAGAGGGGAAAATTAAGAGGAGCTTTTAGGGGGTTATCAGGTGGGGGTGGGGGGCTGCCCTCATGGAGGGGATTAGCATCGTAATAAAGGGATTTGAAGAAGTGGGTCTGGGCCTCTTCAGCCTGTTATCCATTTTACTAATGAGGACACCGAGTTGTCCTCATGGTGAATGTAGTGACAAGGACCATCCTGGAACAGAGGGCAGCCTCACCTGTCAGCACCGTCAACGCCCTAATCTTAAGACTTCCCGGCATCTACAAGTATAAGAAATAAATATGCGTTTTCGTTTTGTTTTTCCTATACAGGGTTTCTCTCTGTAGCCCTGGCAGTCCCAGAACTTGCTCTGTAGACCAGGCTAGCCTCGAATTCAGACATCCCCTTGTCTCTGCTGGGATTAAAGGAATGCAACAACACCACCCAGCAATATTTCTTCTTTGTGTGTTATCCAATCTCAGATAATTTGTTTTAGAAGCACATACAGACTACAAGGTTTAAGACAGGAAATTTTTAGAACTAAATAGAAATGTGCTGAGGGTGCTGGAGAGATGGCTCATCGGTTAAGAGCACTGACTGCTCTTCCAGAGGACCTGGGTTCAATTCCCAGCACCCACATGGCAGCTAACAACTGTCTCTAACTCCAAGATCTGACATCCTCACACAGACATGCAGGCAAAACACCAATGCACGTAAAATAAAAGTAAATACATTTTAAAATAAATAAGAACATTTACTGGGTGGTGGTGGTGCACACCTTTGATCCCAGCACTTGGGAGGCAGAGGCAGGTAGTTCTGTGTTCGAGACCAGCCTGGTCTACACAGAGAAATCCTGCTTTGAAAAACGAAACAAAAAACACATTTAAGAAGAGCTGGAGATATGACCCAGCAGTTAAGAGGATTGGCTTTGGTTAAGAGCACTTTTCTCCAGAGGACCTGGGTTTGCTCTCCAGCACCCACATGGAGGCTCATAACCATCTGTAACTCCCATTCAAGGGGACCCAACACCCTCATCTGGCACCGGCCGTGCACTTGGTACACAGGCACACATACAGGCAAAACACCTATTTAAAACATAAAAATACTTAAAACTATAGTAGAAAAAGCCTCAGTTAGAAGATGACATTTCATTTGAGTAATGTCCAAAGTAGGAAAGAGTCATTTGTATCTGAAAGAAGAGTACTCCAGGCAGAGGGAACAGCAGGTGCAAAGGCCCTGAGGTGGAACAAGAATGGAATATTGCTTCTCTTCCTTCTCCTTCCTCTCTCTGTCTGTCTCTCTTTCTCTCTCTGCACATGTCTTCCAAAGGCCCGACTGCTCTCTTCTGTTCCCTCCTTCCTCCTAATAAAGCTCTAATACTGGGGGGGGGGGGGATGGAATATGGAGAAGAAAGGGTGGGAAGAGCAGGCCACCACGTAGTATGCCTATAATGCCAGGTGACTTGGGCGGCTGAGATAGGAAGAAGCAAGTCCAAGGTAGCCCTAGGCCACTCAGGAAACCCTCATCTCAAAATAAAATTAATTTTAAAAATGTGGTAGTGACACATGCCTTTAATCCCAGCACTCTGGAGGCAAAAGCAGGTGGATCTCTGTAAGTTTGAGGCCAGCCTGGTCTACAGGGCAAGTTCCAGGATAGCCAGGGCTACACAGAGAGATCATGTCTGGAAAAAAAGCAAGGGGTCTGGGGATGTATGTCAACAGCAAAACATTTGCCTAGCATGTGCAAGGCCCTGGGTTCAACCCAGCAAAACACACACACACACACACACACACACACACACACACACACACACACACACACACACATGGTGAGCCCAGTTCTTATAAGGCCTTGGAGACTTATAGACCTTATGGGCCTTTGGCATTTTTGGTAAGATGTAGGGGAGCGATTTACGGCTTGGAGAGAGTTGGGCATATGGTTTAATGGTAGAGCTCCTGTGTAACATGTATGAATCCCTGGGTTCAGTTCAAGCACAGAATAGTACCAGGTGTGGAGATCCATGCTGGCAATTCCAGCACTTGGCAGGTGACTTCAGGAGAATAAGGAGTCCAAACTAGATTTGGGGCCAGCATGGGCTACATGGGACCTAGTCTTCAAAAAAGTAAAAAGGAAAGAAAGAAAAAAAGAAAGAAAGAAAGATCGAAAGAAAAAAGAAAGAAATCAATCAATCAGGGAGAATTAAAAATAAACTTATATCAACCTCTTTGAATATAAAAAATTAATTATGCCATTGAAAGAGTTAAGACAAACTGAAATTTGACTAGTTTAAAACAAAGAATAAAATGGGTAAATAGATAAGGTTTAAGTGATAAAGATCAGGGAAGGTGTTTGGTACTTGGAGACTGCTCCCGGGAGCTGCAAGAGCAGGGGGGCTTGGGAGGCTGTCACCACCCCCTGCCAAGGGGTGAAACTCCGTCTTTCCTTTGCCAGGCAGAATAAACAGCCTGAACAGGTGGCTGTCTTATAAGAAATTAAGTGAACTATTCATGAAAGTGAAATCTTCGAGGCCGGCCGGGTATCATTCGGTGAAATTGACGCTAGTAAGGAGCTGTTCAGAAGGCAACGCGGCAGCCGGGCGTGTCCCTTGCTTTTTTGGAATAGGATTCACACCTAGCGGGCATTCGATCGCACACACCGCTAACCTAGGTCTATATTTGCAGGACTTTTGTAAATGGAGTGGTTTCACTTTCATGAATAGTTCACTTAATTTCTTATAAGACAGCCACCTGTTCAGGCTGTTTATTCTGCCTGGCAAAGGAAAGACGGAGTTTCACCCCTTGGCAGGGGGTGGTGACAGCCTCCCAAGCCCCCCTGCTCTTGCAGCTCCCGGGAGCAGTCTCCAAGTACCAAACACCTTCCCTGATCTTTATCACTTAAACCTTATCTATTTACCCATTTTATTCTTTGTTTTAAACTAGTCAAATTTCAGTTTGTCTTAACTCTTTCAATGGCATAATTAATTTTTTATATTCAAAGAGGTTGATATAAGTTTATTTTTAATTCTCCCTGATTGATTGATTTCTTTCTTTTTTCTTTCGATCTTTCTTTCTTTCTTTTTTTCTTTCTTTCCTTTTTACTTTTTTGAAGACTAGGTCCCATGTAGCCCATGCTGGCCCCAAATCTAGTTTGGACTCCTTATTCTCCTGAAGTCACCTGCCAAGTGCTGGAATTGCCAGCATGGATCTCCACACCTGGTACTATTCTGTGCTTGAACTGAACCCAGGGATTCATACATGTTACACAGGAGCTCTACACATTAAACCAATATGCCCAACTCTCTCCAAGCCGTAAATCGCTCCCCTACATCTTACCAAAAATGCCAAAGGCCCATAAGGTCTATAAGTCTCCAAGGCCTTATAAGAACTGGGCTCACCATGTGTGTGTGTGTGTGTGTGTGTGTGTGTGTGTGTGTGTGTGTGTGTGTGTGTGTGTTTTGCTGGGTTGAACCCAGGGCCTTGCACATGCTAGGCAAATGTTTTGCTGTTGACATACATCCCCAGACCCCTTGCTTTTTTTCCAGACATGATCTCTCTGTGTAGCCCTGGCTATCCTGGAACTTGCCCTGTAGACCAGGCTGGCCTCAACTTACAGAGATCCACCTGCTTTTGCCTCCAGAGTGCTGGGATTAAAGGCATGTGTCACTACCACATTTTTAAAATTAATTTTATTTTGAGATGAGGGTTTCCTGAGTGGCCTAGGGCTACCTTGGACTTGCTTCTTCCTATCTCAGCCGCCCAAGTCACCTGGCATTATAGGCATACTACGTGGTGGCCTGCTCTTCCACCCTTTCTTCTCCATATTCCATCCCCCCCCCCCCCAGTATTAGAGCTTTATTAGGAGGAAGGAGGGAACAGAAGAGAGCAGTCGGGCCTTTGGAAGACATGTGCAGAGAGAGAAAGAGAGACAGACAGAGGAGGAAGGAGAAGAAGAGAAGCAATATTCCATTCTTGTTCCACCTCAGGGCCTTTGCACCTGCTTGTTCCCTCTGCCTGGAGTACTCTTCTTTCAGATACAAATGACTCTTTCCTACTTTGGACATTACTCAAATGAAATGTCATCTTCTAACTGAGGCTTTTTCTACTATAGTTTTAAGTATTTTTATGTTTTAAATAGGTGTTTTGCCTGTATGTGTGCCTGTGTACCAAGTGCACGGCCGGTGCCAGATGAGGGTGTTGGGTCCCCTTGAATGGGAGTTACAGATGGTTATGAGCCTCCATGTGGGTGCTGGAGAGCAAACCCAGGTCCTCTGGAGAAAAGTGCTCTTAACCAAAGCCAATCCTCTTAACTGCTGGGTCATATCTCCAGCTCTTCTTAAATGTGTTTTTTGTTTCGTTTTTCAAAGCAGGATTTCTCTGTGTAGACCAGGCTGGTCTCGAACACAGAACTACCTGCCTCTGCCTCCCAAGTGCTGGGATCAAAGGTGTGCACCACCACCACCCAGTAAATGTTCTTATTTATTTTAAAATGTATTTACTTTTATTTTACGTGCATTGGTGTTTTGCCTGCATGTCTGTGTGAGGATGTCAGATCTTGGAGTTAGAGACAGTTGTTAGCTGCCATGTGGGTGCTGGGAATTGAACCCGGTCCTCTGGAAGAGCAGTCAGTGCTCTTAACCGATGAGCCATCTCTCCAGCACCCTCAGCACATTTCTATTTAGTTCTAAAAATTTCCTGTCTTAAACCTTGTAGTCTGTATGTGCTTCTAAAACAAATTATCTGAGATTGGATAACACACAAAGAAGAAATATTGCTGGGTGGTGTTGTTGCATTCCTTTAATCCCAGCAGAGACAAGGGGATGTCTGAATTCGAGGCTAGCCTGGTCTACAGAGCAAGTTCTGGGACTGCCAGGGCTACAGAGAGAAACCCTGTATAGGAAAAACAAAAC
>NC_050444.1:143005934-143064296 GCF_903995425.1 Onychomys torridus
GGATGAGTTAAGTTGTAAGAGCTAACTAGGGAGAAGCCTGAGCCATTAGGCCATACAGTTTGTAATATAAGCCTCTGTGTGTTTACTTGGGACCAAGCGGCTGAAGGTCGCAGTGGCTGGGCAGGACCAGAGAAACTTCTGGCTACAGAGACCCTTTGTACCCAGATTAATATGAGACCCTGTCAGAGAGATGTTGGCAGAGACACAGAGAGAGTTGAGAGTGGGCTACTCATGGGAGATTTGCCTAGAGAGAGGATGATGCATTTCTTCTCACTGTAATAAAGCAACTGACACATGATGCTATGAACTTAAATCTGGTTTATTTTGTGTGGGGGGCCTGTGAGTTAGGAAAGCCACAGGTTATCAGTGGGGATGGATTATCTCCCATTCCACAATGTCTGCTACCTCCTCTGAGAAGACTCCGAATGATGGAGACTGGGATCTGGAGGTTTCTTCACTTCCAAATTTAAGACTAAGACTGGGACAACAGCTGGATGTGGTGGCGCACACCTTTATTTAATCCCAGCACTCAGGAGGCAGAGACAGGTGAGTCTCTGAGTTCCAGATCAGCCTGGTCTACAGAGCAAGTTTCCAGGACAGTTAGGGCTACACAGAGAAACCCTGTCTCCAAAGCAAAACAACAGCAAAAAAATAAAAATCAACTTTTGAATATTCATAGAGACCATGGGGGTGACAAGGACATCTTTAGTATACAGAAGAAATAGTTCATAGTAGCTGGACTTCTAAGAATCTCTAAGCCGGGCGGTGGTGGTGCACGCCTTTAATTCCAGCACTTGGGAAGCGGAGCCTCTCTGTGAGTTCGAGGCCAGCCTGGGCTACCAAGTGAGTTCCAGGAAAGGCACAAAGCTACACAGAGAAACCCTGTATTCAGAGAGAGAGAGAAAAAAAAAATAATTTCTAAGAATGGCCCAGAGGAAAAAGTGTTATCTCCTCTACCCCCACCTCCAGTCCGGAGGGCCAAGGCAAGAAGAGATAGGTGTAATGCCGTCTAACTGCCCATAAATAGTTTGACGTGCTCTCTTGAAGGGAAGATGAGAGCAGCTGAAAACTGCTGACGTGAGTGTGGGCTAGACCTGGTGACTTGCTTCTTAAAATAGAATGAGATAGAAATGATGTGTGGTTTCTGAAACTTGGTCACCAAGATACAGCAGCTTCTTGTTTGGCCTTTTCTGTCCTGAATAAGTTACTCTGAGAGAATCCTGAAGAAGCCCTGAGGAGGTGACCTGAGACCTTTGCCGACAGCATGTGAGAGGGACAGAGGCCATCATGAGATGCATCCTCATCCTCCAGCCCATCTTCAACTGACTGTGGCGTCAGATGATAGCTTGAACAGTTTCATAAGAGACCCTGAGAACCACCTGAGTCCAGCTGTGCTCTGGACTGTTGGTCCTCACAGTCTTACGAAAGAGAAGATGTTGTGTTTGTTTTTCAGAACTAAGTATTAAGCCCACAACCTCACATGTTCTAAAGAAGTGTTCTCTCACTGAGCTACACACCCAGCCCAGTGTTTAAACTATTAAGTTGGGCTTGCCAGGCAAAGCTATCTGTTCAGGTAATCCCAATGAAGACAGGATGATTGCCACAAATTCAAGAGCGGCCTAGTTCTCTGAGTGAGTTCCAGGCTAGCCAGGACTACACAGTGAGCCCCTGCTTCAAATAAAAAAACAAACTTGTCTTCTAGTTAGCTTTCTATTGTTGTGATAGAGACTATGATCAAGCCAGGCGGTGGTGGCGCACGCCTTTAATCCCAGCACTCGGAGACAGAGCCAGGCAGATCTCTGTGAGTTTGAGGCCAGCCTGGTCTACAGAGCGAGATCCAGGACAGGTGCAAAACACAGAGAAACCCTATCTCGGGGAAAAATAAAAAAGGGATACAAATAAGAAAATAAAAAGTCACGGTACCCTTATGTATAAATAAGAAATGAGGTTAGTAGTTAATGTTTAAAAATTAAACTTGTAGTCACATTAGGTATGTTTTCAAGGCTAAATAGGTATATTTTAGATTAAATGGTCTTCAAATACTTTAAAGACCTATAGAATATGGCATTTAAAATATTTTAACTTGCCTGTCCCAGCACTCAGGAGGCAGAGGCAGGTGGATCTCTATGAGTTTGAGGCCAGTCTGCTCTACAGAGTGAGATCCAGGACAGCACCAAAGCTGCACAGACAAACCCTGTCTCAGGGGGAAAAAAAAAAAGAAAGAAAGTAAATTAGGTGTAAAACTTTGGATTCCCTAAGGTAGGATAGATAATGCATTATTTTCTCTGAATATACTCTCCACAAATGGACAGAATATTGTAAATGTAATTTTTACTTGATAACTGTGTGGGGTTTTTTTGGTTTGTTTGTTTGTTTGTTTTATTTGGGGTTTTTTGTTTTGTGTTTTTTGGTTTTTTGAGACAGGGTTTCTCTGTGTAGCTTTGCACCTCTCCTGGAACTCACTCTGTAGCCCAGGCTGGGCTTGAACTCACAGAGATCCACCTGCCTCTGCCTCCCAAGTGCTGGGATTAAAAGGTATGCCACCAACACCTGGCTTGATAACTGTTTTTGTTGTATATAGTTTTACTATGTTAAAATTAAAACCTTTCTTTGTATTTAGACAAAAAGGGGGAAATGTTGTAGAATATTAAAGATGTGTTACACTTGTTCATGCTGTGGAACGTTTGTTTAAAGATTCAGAGATGTGTTGCATTCTTTTATGTTGTATTTGCTTAACTCTGTGTGCCACCACCACCTGGCTCATTTTACATTTTTTTTATGGGTTGAAAGTAAGCAAAGGAAGAATATTTTGTGGCCAATGAAATGTTTTTCTGTCAGCTTAATGGCTGCACCTGAAATGGATATTTTAACTACCTTCTGTGACCCTGCAGCCCCACAGTCAACACCCCACTGCTTAGGCCATACGGCCTGGCGGGACTTCTGGTCACCGGCACCAGCTCTGTTGCTACCGCCAAATGTAGCTTTTAAACTAAGTCTCTCTCATTCTATTTACCAATAAAGACTCAGGAGTCAGATGTTGGAGTGAAACCTCCTACCTCAGAGAGGCCAAGAAGCAACCAGCTGACTTTTTTTTTTCCCAGAGACCTAGAAGAGAGCATCTCTCTCTCACCTCTCTCTCTCTCTCTCTCTCTCTCTCTCTCTCTCTCTCTCTCTCTCTCTTTTAAGCTGAAGATCAAACCCAGGGCCTTGTGGTTGCTAGGCAAGCGCTCTACCACTGAGCTAAATCCCCAACCCAAGAGCGTCTCTTATAGTTGACATTTTCTTTGGGCTACCAACCAGCTCCCAAATAAAGACAGGGAGACTTATTATTATTATGAATGTTTGTCCTTAGCTTAGGCTTGTCCCACTGGCTCTTTTAACTTAACCGGTTTCTCTTCAGCTGTGTCTTGCCTCAGGGCATTTTACCTCTCATTCTCTATGTCCTACTTCCTGCTTCCTCCCTGTCTGGCTGACCCCTGGCATCTCTTTTTCTTTCTTCCCTGCCCCCCCAGCCTAAATTCTCCTTTCCTTTTTTTTTTTTTTCCAGAGCTGAGAACCGAACCCAGGGCCTTGCGCTTGCTAGGCAAGTGCTCTACCACTGAGCTAAATCCCCAACCCCTAAATTCTCCTTTCTACTTACTCTCTCTGCCCAGAGGCCTGACTATACCTCCTCCCTTACTATTGGATGTTCAGCTTTTTATCATACCAACCAGGTGCCTTAGGCAGGCAAGGTAAAACAGCAACACATCTTTACATAATGAAAGAAATGTAACCCATCTTTCCATATTTAAACAAATGCAGCACTGTGGAAGAGTCGCTCACACTGTGTGAATAGATGTCACTGTGATTGTTTCATAAAGAAGCTGACTGGTCCATAGCTGGACAGGCAGAGGCTAGGCAGGACTTACAGACAAAAAGAGATCATGAAAGAGAAGAAGTGGGGAATCTTCGGATCTTGAGGAGATGCTGAGAGAAGGAGACGAACTTGCCATACTGAGAAAAGGTATCAGGCCACTTGAAAGAGTGCAGATAAGAAATATATGTTAATTTAACTTTGTTGTTCTTTTTTTTTTTTTTAAGATTTATTTATATGTATACAGTGTTCTGTCTGCATGTGTCCCTGCAGGCCAGAAGAGGGCACCAGATCTCATTACAGATGGTTGTGAGCCACCATATGGTTGCTGGGAATTGAACTCAGAACCTCTGGAAGAGCAGTCAGTGCTCTTAACCACTGAGCCATCTCTCCAGCCCATGGGTTAATTTAAAATGTGAGAATTAGCTCATAACAAGCCTGCACTATTGGCCAAGCATTCATAATTAATAAGTCTTTATGTGGTTATTTGGGACCTGACTGGTGGGAAAGAAAAGTCTGACTATACAACGCATCTTTGCATAGTTACGCAAATATTCCACAACAGTCTCCAGCCAGCCCAAACCAAAAAACCCACGAAACTCCAAGCCCCTCCCTACTCCTTCCTGAGTCTCTCTGTCTGTCTTCCTGACTTCTACACTCTCTATGGCTAGTTCCTGCCAACTAGTGCTGCCTCAGCCCCACATCTAAGGTTGATTTGTTTTTGTTTTGTTTTTTTTAACACGGTCTCAGGTTTCACAATGTGATCAAATATCCTGTAATATGAAGGGTATATGAATTCAGATTTTACATACAAAGAAATCTATTAGAACACATGTAGCTGAAAGTTTTCCTGTGTCCTGCCCGGTCTAAGCTGTTCAGACCCAAGTAAACACACAGAGGCTTATATTAATTAAAACTGCTTGGCCATTAGCTCAGGCCTACCACTGACTAGCTCTTACATTGAGACTCAGCCAATTTCTGTTAATCTATATGTTGCCACGTGTTCCATGGCTTTACCTGTGTGCCATTACATGCTGTTCCCTGGACAGCAGATGGGCATCTCCTGATTCAGTCTTCCTCTTCCCAGATTTTTTCTTGTCTGCTTATCACACCTATACTTCCTGCCTGGCTACTAGCCAAAAAAGCTTTTTTTTTTTTTTTCTTTTTTGTTTTTGTTTTTTGAGACAGGGTTTCTCTATGAAATAGTCCTGGCTGTCCTGGAACTCAGTCTGTAGTAGACCAGGCTGGCCTCGAACTCACAGAGAGCTGCCTGCCTCTGTCTCCCAAGTGCTGGGATTAAAGGCGTGTGCCACCACCGCCTGGCACCAATTAGCGTTTTATTAAACCAGTGTACAAAAGTATTATCCCACAGCAAACACCACTGCATTAGTTACCTCTCTCTCTGTGACCACTCACCTGGTAAATGCTACCTAAGGAGAGAAGGGCCTATTTTGGCTCACAGTGGAGAGATACATTCTGTCACAGTGGGGAGGCAAGGCCACAGGTAGAGGCAGCTGGTGAGGTTCCGGCTGCATCAGGAAGCAGAGAGAGGGGAATCTAGCTCTCAGCTTGCATTCTCCTCTTTTATTCAGTCCCACATTCCAAGTAGGTGTTCCCTCCTCAGTTAATCCTTCTGGAGATGACCTCACAGACCCACCCAGAGACCAAGCTGGCCATGAAGAGGAACCATGAAATCAACCATGGTTGCTCTTTTGTAAATTGCCTATGGCAGCTTCCGAGCAACAGTGTCAGTTCTGAGTGGACTGCACCACAGGGTGTACCCAGCCCCCAGGGCATTTACTCCTTGGCCCTTTATGGAAAAAATCTTGCCGCCTCTGTTATAGGCGAAGGAGATTTTGAGGGTGTCTGTTACCTCATTGGAGATGACTAATAAATTCAAGATGAGTTAATGGAGCATGTGACTAGCCAGAGGGAAAGGCATGCAGGCACCACAGCCCACTCTGGGTTCCTCCCTCCCATTGGCTGTTACTAATGCACACTAGTCTCCTCCCCACACCCTTCCCCACAGCAGGACTGGGCTCAGCCATGACATCTTTTTTCAGTCAGTACTGGTAACCTGGGCTTTACTCCCCTCCCACTGTGCTAGACATTTCAGAACATAAGATTTAGTCTGTTGGTACTCGTGTGGTGATGTGTGTGGTGAGGTGTGTGGTGGATGTGGATGTGTTGTGGAGGTTGGGGATTGGGTCAGTGCTCTAGGGTATTGGGTATACTCTATCACCTCTACTTTAGTCCTCTGAGGCATCATCTCTTTCTGACCTGGAATTCTGTCTCTCTCTGTCTCTGTCTCTCTCTCTCCCAGCTAACCTCAGAAATCCTCGTTGTGCCCCTCAGTGCTTTTGCATGGTCACTGAGATCTAACTCTGGTCCTCCTGCTGGCACAGCAAACTCTGAACCATGGAGCCATCTCTCCAGCCTTTAGTTAAACCATTTAAAATATTATTACATTTAAAAATACTATTTCATGTGTGTGTGTGTGTGTGTGTGTGTGTGTGCACAGAGCACATGTGGAGACCAGAGACAATTTGTGGGAGTCAGCTCTTTTCACTTAGGTCCTGGGGACTGAACTGTGTGCTTTGCTGTAATCCTAGCATTCGATGAAGGAGAATATATATACACATGCATGCTACACACATACATATATATTTCAAGGTCATCCTCAGTTACATATCAAGTTCAAGGCCAACCTGACGTACAAAAACTCTGTCATCAAAAACTAGGAGGCGTTAATCCCAGCACTCTGGAGGCAGAGGCAGGCGGATCTCTGTGAGTTCGAGGCCAGCCTGGTCTACAAAGCGAGTTCTAGGACAGCCTCCAAAGCTACAGAGAAACCCTGTCTCGAAAAACCAAAACAAAAAAAAAAAAAAAAAAAGAATCTGAAATATCGTTCTTCTTTATTTTGAATTTATGTTCTAATGATAGTATTTTGAATATGTTACATAAACATACATCATGAAACTATTGGTATTTATTTCATTATTTAACATTTTTTAAAAAGATTTATTTATTATGTATACAGCATATATCCTGCAGGCCAGAAGAGGGCACCAGATGTCATTACAGATGGTTGTGAGCCACCATGTGGTTGCTGGGAATTGAACTCAGGACCTCTGGAAGAGCAGTCAGTGCTCTTTACCTCTGAGCCATCTCTCCAGCCCCATTATTTAACTTTTTTTTTTTTTTTTTTTTGAGCTGAGGATCGAACCCAGGGCCTTGCGCTTGCTAGAGGAGAGCTCTACCACTGAGCTAAATCCCCAGCCCCTATTTAACATTTTTAAATGCACGTGTATTGATGTGTGTGCATGTCTACGCGTAGGATCCAGAGGACAGCGTCAGGTTTCACCTTCAGGAACATTCTCCACTTCCTTCGAGACAGGTTGTCTCATCGGTGGGGATCTCATTAATTAAGCCAGACTGTCCACCCAGCAAGGCCCAGGCATCTGCCCCTGTCTGCCCTCCTAGGGCAGGGATTACCACGCATGCCTGACTGACTGTTTTCACGGCTGCTGGAGATTGAACTTGGGTCTTAGTGCTTGCAAACCAAGCACTTGGCTGGCTTAGCTAACTCTTCAGCCCCAATTATTTTTATTATTTTTAAATGATTTATTTATTTGCATTGGTACATCTGTGTGAGGGTGTCGGATCCCCTGGAAATGGAATTACTGACAGTTGTGAGGTGCCATATGAGTGCTGGGAATTGAACCCGGGTCCTCTGGCAGAGCAGCCAGTGCTCTCAACCGCTGAGCCATCTCTCCAGCCCCTATTTTTATTATTTTAAAAAATGGCCAGCCATTAGAAGTTGACATGGTGGCACAAACCTTTAATCCCAGCACTCAGGAGGCAGAGGCAGGTGGATCTCTGAGTTCGAGGCCAGCCTGGTCTACAGAGTGAGTTCCAGGACAGCCAGGGCTACATAGAGAGACCCCATCCCAAAAATCAAAAACAACAAAAAAGGAAAGAATGATCCAACAAGATCCCCAGAGTCATAGTCAGGGTTTCTATTGCTGTGATGAAACACCATGACCAAAAAGCAAGTTGGGGAGGAAAGGGTTTATGTGGTTTACACTTCCATCAACGAAGTTCATCACTGAAGGAAGTCAGGACAGGAACCTGGAGGCAGGAGCTGATACAGAGACCATGGAGTGTTTGCTGCTGCTGCTGCTTACTGGCTTGCTCAGTTTGCTTTTTTTCCCCCCCCTGGAGTTGAGGACCGAACCCAGGGCCTTGCACTTGCTAGGCAAGTGCTCTACCACTGAGCTAAATCCCCAACCCCATCAGTTTGCTTTCTTATAGAACCCTGAAACACCAGCCCAAGGATGGCATCATTCATAATAAACTGGGCCCTCCCCCATAAATCACGAATTAAGAAAATGCTGCTGGGCAGTGGTGTGGCACGCCTTTAATCCCAGCACTCAGGAGGGAGGCAGAGCCAGGCCAGACCTTTGAGTTCGAGGCCAGCCCGGTCTACAGAGCAAGACCCAGGACAGGCACCAAAACTACACAGAGAAACCCTGTCTTGGAAACAACAACAAAAAATGCCCTACACCTTACAACCCTGTCTTACAGAGGCATTTTCTCAGCTGGGACCCCTCTCCTCTGATGGCTCTACCCTGTGTCAAGTTGACATAAAACTAGCCAGGACACCCAGGAACCACATGGTAGGAGCAGAGAAGTGGTTCCCACGGGTTGTCTCTGCAAGCGTGTGTTTGCTGTGGTATGCACACTTCTCCCAAGGCATAAGCAAATAAGTAAATAAATTTGAAAAGAAAAGAAGAGCCAGGCAGTGGTGGCCCACGCCTTTAATCCCAGCACTCTGGAGGCAGAGGCAGGCGGATCTCTGTGAGTTCGAGGCCAGCCTGGGCTACCAAGTGAGTTCCAGGAAAGGTGCAAAGCTACACAGAGAAACCCTATCTCGAAAAAAAAAAAAAAAAAAAAAAAAAAAAAAAAAAAAAAAAAGGAAAAGAAAAAGAAAAGAAGCCAAGAATGGTGGCACATGGCTTTAATTCCAGGATAAGACACAGGCAGACACAGGCAGATCTCTGTGAGTTCAAGTTTAAGGCCCGCCTGGTTTAGATAGTGAATTCAAGGCTAGCCCGGGCTACATAGTGAGAACCATTTTGTTGTTTGCTTGCCTTTTTTTTTTTTTTTTTTTAAGCATTAGTCTAGCCTTTGGTCGGGAGCACCACACCACGTTGAGAGGCTGTGGGCATTACCACCTTTTATTTTTCTCTTGTTTTAGAGCCAATAAGTGTCTACTCTAAGTCAACATCACGGAGTCCTTGCAGCCCAAATACTGCCCAGAAAACTTACTTCTTAATTCAACGGCTGGTGACAAGGCTTTGGGGAAGCTTGGTTGACAGCACTGTCAGAGGGGCGAGGGAACGTGCCAAGCCTTCATTTCCCTGCACTCTACAAGCTCTGTCCCTGAATCAGGTCTGTGTAGTCACGCTCAGGCGGTTTAGTGTTGTGTTCTGCCTTAGCAGCCCTGACAAGCACTATAAAACAACTGCGGCAGCACTTGCCCGCTGTTTCCCAATATCCCTCACACGGGGAGCTGCTTAGTAGACTTGAGGAGCAAGCAGAGGTTCTGGGTGTGGTCTCCCGACTGTTAGTACTCTGTACTCAGAAGGCGAAGAGGGACTGATCGCTTGAACAAAGGGTTGAGACCAGCCTGGGCAGTAGTGAGCCAAAAATTTTCTCCAAAAATCACTTAGTGGCAGAAAAACCTCCTTTCTAAGCCAGGCAGGGATGGTTTATTCCTTTAATCCCAGCACTCAGGGGGCAGAGGCAGGTGGATGTCTGTGAGTTTGAGGCCAGCCTGGTCTACAGAGTGAGTTCCAGGACAGCCAGGGCTACACACAGAAACTCTGTCTTATAAACCAGAAACAAACACGCAAACTTCTTTCTTGTGATAAACAAGTATATTTCCTATAATTATACAAGAATGTGAGTGTGTGTGTGTGTGTGTATCATGCATGTATATATATGGTTTGTGTATGCTTGTGAGTGGAGGCCAGAAGTTGACCCCCAGTGACTTGCTTAGTTGCTTTCTACCTTTTTAAAAAGTTAATCTTATCTTTTTATGTGTGTGTCTGTTTGTCTGCATGTAAAATACGTCTGTGCACCGAATCCATTGGTGTCTTTGGAGACCAAAAAGGGTGTTGGATCCTTTGGAACTATAGTTCCAGATGGCTGTGAGCCACCATGTGGGTGCTGGGAACTGAACCCAGGTCCTCTAGGAGGGCAGTTAGTATTAACTGCTGAGCCATCTCTCCAGCCCACATACCTTTTTTTTTTTTTTAAAAGATAGTTTCATTCACTGAACTTGGAGCTCCCTCAGTTCAGTTAGACTAGCTGGCCAGCGAGTTCCAGGGACTTGTCTGTCCCCCAGCCCAACACTGGGGTTACAGATGACCTCAGGATCCCACTTTTTTTTTTTTTTTTTTCAAGACAGGGTTTCTCTGTGTAGCTTTGCGCCTTTCCTGGATCTCACTCTGTAGCCCAGGCTGGCCTCGAACTCACAGAGATCCACCTGCCTCTGCCTCCCAAGTACCGCCCGGCTCAGGATCCCACTTTTAAATGAGTCCCGGGGATCCAAACTCAGGTCCTCACGCTGGTGTGAAGCCATGTTTTCAGCCCTGATTTTTTCCCCCCGAGAGGGAGTCACACTATGGTGCCCAACCTGGCCTCAAAGTAAAGGGCTGGTGGCCTTAAACCATTCTCCTGTTTCAGCCTTTATTGGCGAAAGTATTAAGGCCACTCCACGTAGTTAAAAGGGAGGTTTATTTTGTGGGGTAACTTACAAATGAAGGGATAGGTTGCAGGGTCTGGCAAAGGTATGGCGCAGTCTGTCGGTGTTCTCTGGAGAACTCTGCTCAGCGTCCAGGGTCCCAGAACCAAGAGAAGCCTCTCCACTTGATCCTGGGTCTTCAGCTTCCTCCCTCAGCCCCGCCTTGTGGGCGTGACCATTACCGAAGCCTCAATGGGGGTTGGAACTTCCAGGCCAAGGCTGGGATGGCTGCCCACTACAAGCATTCCAAGTAGCTGGGCCTGCAGGTGTGTGACACAGTACTGGGCTGCTGAAGAACCTGCGTCTACACAGACTCCCTCCAACTAACACGGCTCGGTTAAATGTTTTTTTTTCCTTTAACTTAGTTTTTGTTTCTATTTAATAGCATACAAAGTAAGCAGCATTTTCACACTTGCCTTGTTTTCCTTGGCAAAACAAGGATTCCTTCTCTTCTACTTAATATTTCATATTTACAGTGGTGCATCACGTCTGCACAACTGTTGCTTTTCACTTTTTCCTTTCCTTTTTTTTTTTCAAGACAGGGTTTTTCTGTGTAACAGTCCTGCTGTCCTGGAACTCACTTGGTAGCCCAGGCTGGCCTCGAACTCACAGAGATCCGCCTGCCTCTGCCTCCCAAGTGCTGGGATTAAAGGCGTGCGCCCACCACCAACCGACTTAATTAATTAATTAATTAACTTTTTAAAAAATATTTATTTATTGTGTATACAGTGTTCTGTCTGCATATACACTTGCTGGTCAGAAGAGGGTACCAGATCTCATTATGGATGGTTGTGAGCCACCATGTGGTCGCTGGGAATTGAACTCAGGACCTCTGGAAGAGCAGCCAGTGCTCTTAACTTTTGAGCCATCTCTCCAGCCCAATTAATTTATTTTTATTTGATGTATTGTGGTGTTTTACCCTCATGTATTTCCGTATGAGGGTGTCAGGCCTCCTGGATCTGGAGTTACAGACCAGTGTGAGCTGCCCTGTCGCTGCTGGGAATTGAACCTGGGTCCTCGGGAAGAGCAGTTAGTGCTCTTAACTGCTGAGCCATCTCTCCAGCCCCTGCTTTTTACTTTCAAGAAGTCTCGTGAGCTTGTCAACATTTTTTAAAAAAGATTTATTTATTTTTGTTTTATGTGTATGCATATGTGCACCATTACATAGCTGGTTCCCATGGAGGTCAGATTCCCTTAGAACTAGAATTATGGTTATGTGCTATCATGTGAATGCTGGATACTGAGTCTAGATCTTTCTTTTTTTCTTTTTTTTTTTTTTCTTGGTTTTTCAAGACAGGGTTTCTCTGTGTAACAACAGCCCTGGCTATCCTGAAACTCATTCTGTAGTCTAGGCTGGCCTTGAACTCAGAGATTCATCTGCTTCTGCCCCTCAAGTGCTGGGATTAAAGGCATGTTAACTGTTGTTTCTTTTGAGAGATGGTCTCGGAACTTGCTATGCAGCCCAGGCTGGTTTCAAATGCCAAACAATCTTTCTGCCTTAGTCTCTTACAGGCAAGGCATATAGGTGTTCAATCTTACACTATTTTCTCATGACATTTCCTCTCTCTCTCTCTCTCTCTCTCTCTCTCTCTCTCTCTCAGCTTTTTATGACAAAGTTTCTCTGTGTGGACTTGGCTGTCCTAGAACTCTCTTTGTAGACCAAGCTGGCCTTGAACTCACAGAGATCCCCCTGCCTCTTCGTCCCAAATGCTGGGACTAAAAGTGTTCACCACCACTGCCTGGCTCCCAGGACATTTTCAAACATGGATTAAGTAGACACTTTGAAACCGTGACTGGTTGAGCTCAGGCCGCAACGTGCTTGCCGTGAAAGCTTGAGGACCTGAATTAGATCCCCAGACCCAGCCTGGTAGCAAGAATTTGTAATCCCAGCTCCTGAGAGGTGGAGACAGGAGGGTCCTTGGCGCTCTCTGGGCACAAGCCAATCTACTTGGTGAACTGCAGGCCAATAAGAGATACTGTCTTAAAAGACAAAGGTAGACTCCATGAACTCAATGAATTAAAAAGATAATAGGGGTTGGAGTTTTAGCTCAGTGTTAGAGCCCTGGGTTTGGTCCTCAGCTCCTGGGTGGGGGTGGGGGGAGATAATAATATGAAGGACATGGAATTGGGAGGAAAACCTGGAGAGGGGGGCTATGGGCGGTGGATATGAGCAAAATACATTGTATACATGAATAAAATGCTTGAAGAATGAATAATATATTTTAAGACAAAACAATGAAAGTGGACAGCTCCTGAGGCATGGCGCCCTAAATTAACTTCTGATCCCCACATAGCAACATCAACACACACACACACACACACACACACACACACACACACACAATTATGATTAAGCTATAATATTGCAAAGCCAGCAAATTTTTCTGTAAAGGGTAGATAGAATTTTGGAATTCTCAGACAATTTAGTCTCCTTGATGATACATGAACAAACCCATGTGACAGGGCTCCAAGGGAGCTGACCACTTACGGACACTTAACTTTGGAATTGATGTAATTTTCATATGCCAGAAAATATTATTGCTCTTTTGACTTTGTTTCAGCCATTTAATGTTTAAAGACCAATTTTACTTCACAAGGATAAACTAACAGGCAGAGAGCCAGCTTTGGCCTGTGGGTTGTAATTAGCCTATCTCTGCAAATTTTAATGAAAAAGACAAGGCTGCAAAATTGCTTTTACAGTACGATTTCAAGTAACTAAAATGAAGCATCTAATACACAAAGAAAAGGCTGAGGGGCTGGCAAGATGGCTCAGCAGGCAAGGATGCCTGCCACCAAGCCCAGTTCTGTCTCTGAAATATGTATGACAGGAGGGAACTGTGGCCCGTAAATTGTTCCCTGGCCTCCACTTCACAGGTGTGCTGTGACATGTGATTCTCCCACAACACCCAATAATAAATTAATAAATAAATTAAAAGGTTGAGTACAACTCCACCAAAGCAGGGGCTGGTTTTTTGTTTCTTTGAGATAGATTCTTGCTTTGGAGCCCTGGCTATTTTGGAGGTCTCCACCCGCTTGCCCCAGCTCACTGAATGCCGGGATTACATGGCTACTGTGGTTGAGATTGTGGTTGATTTTCCTTTCTTTACTTTTGGTGGTTTGAAATTTTACTGGTGGTTAGGGGTTGACGAGATGGCTCAGTGGTTAGGAGCACTTACTGCTCTTCCAGAGGATTGGAGTTCAGTTCCCAGCACCCACATGGTGGCTCACAATCGAAGGAGCCGATGCCTTCTTCTAGTCTCCGAGGGGATCAGGCATACTCATGATACACAAAATGAATTTCAAATTTTGCTGAAGGTTATATTTTCCTGTAATGACAGAAAAAAAGAACACATGTGTTAGCGCTCATCTTAGTGCAGATACATAAAATTTAGCAGAGAAGGAGAAAAGTACAATGACTCTTAAGACGTTGATTGGAACTGGAGTCTATCTAGTCATTGTATATATTTTATTCTTTCCTCATATACCTCCATAATCACTCGGTATTATTTTCTACATGTCATCTAACTCACCGGTATATTGGTGTATGAAATGCCCACTGAGAGGGCCTCACAGCAGCAATACTACAAAAGCTATGAACTCAAATGGAAACCTCGGTTTCTTTTTTCCTTCTCTTCCTCCCCTTCCTCCTCCTCCTCCTCCTTCCACTCCCTTCTTGACAGGCTTCTCTGTATACCTGGCTGGCCTGGAACTCACAGCTCAATATGTAGACTCAGAGATCTGCATACCTCTGCCCCAGAACACTGGGATTAAAGGTACACTTGCCACCCACTATGACTGTTCTGTTTTGTCTTGTCTTTCCTTTTTTCTTTTTTTAAAGGTGGGGTCTCCTGTGACAGCATCTACATTTTCCTGTCTCCATCCACCTGGGCTGGGATTGCAGGTCTGGAGGGCTCAGATCTGGGTTTCTAAGTCCCTGCTCTCTGGTGGTGCCTACCCATAGAATCCTAGCATTTGGGAGGCCGGGGCAGGAGGCTCCAAAATCCAAAACCAGCCTGTGACACAGAGGCTGTCTCAAGCTAACATGTTCTTTACTAAATAGAACCAGGACGCTCTGGAGAAGTTCTGGATTCTGAGTCGGGGGAAATGTACGTGAGTCTAGAACACCCTGTGTCAGAAGAAGTATCCAAAGAACAACAGGGTCTCGTCAAATGGGAACGCAGGCAGCTGACTTGAAAGGGCTTTCAATGGCTTAACTTTGAAACATTAAAAATGAATGACAGCAGATTACATCCCAGTGAATAAAATAGGAAGTGTTGAGTCTGCATTTTAAAAAATTTTTTAAAGATTTATTTATTTATTATGTACACAGCATGTATGACTGCAGGACAGAAGAGGGCACAAGATCTCATTACAAATGGTTGTGAGCCACCATGTGGTTACTGAGAATTGAACTCAGGACCTCTGGAAGAGCAGACAATGCTCTTAACCTCTGAGCCATCTCTCCAGCCCGTGAGTCTGCATTTTTAAAAATGATTAAATTTAAAGTATTTAAAGAAACAGGTGTAGCTGGAGAGATGGCCCACGGGTTTAGAGCCCTTGCTGTCCCAGACAACCTGGATTCAACTCCCAGCACCTTCTCGGTGGCTCACAACCACCCAAAACTCCAGTTCCAGGGGATCGGACATCTTTCGCTGATGTCTAGGCACCAGGTACACACGAGGTGCACATACGTATACAGACAGGCAAAACATTCACACACGCAAAATAAATAATCTTAAAAAATAAATTTAAAAGAAGATAAACTGGTGATTTAAGTACAAAATTCTTTTTAATTGCCAGGGGTAACTTTCCAGCGAAGAATTCTGGCAGACATCCCCTTAATTTAGGACAAAAACGAACATTATCAGGAATAAGACCTGACAGATTTAAATCGTGTACCGCTAGACTATCTAGCGCTGAGAAGGATGCAGCATCCCTTCTATGATAGCGGTGCCTAAGATGCGCAGCCAGAAGGGAATCAAGACCGGCACATCCTCCATCAATCAGCCGCCCAGGCCTGACCCTCCTGCGGCTGTGGTGCCCGCCCGCCTGCTACAGACCTGCTCGGATCATCCTCCCCGATGCTGCGGCCAGGAGGCTCGGGCGCCTTCCCTCCTCTTCCACCCCCATCCCCACATCCCTTGGCCATTTTCCCCACCGACCCTCCTGGGGAGCATCCTCTACCATGAGGTCCTCCAGGAGTCCAGGAACAGTAACTGGACTTTTCTTTTCATTATGGTAAAATGCACAGCGATGTGTCGCCTGATAAAAACTTAACATTTTAAAGGACAATGTAGCTAGGTGTGTCGGTGCACACTGGTAACCCCAGCCCTGGTGTGTGTGTGGGGGAGGCGGAAGATCAGGAGTTCAAGGTTATCGCTCAACTGCACCAGGAGTTCAAGGCCAGCCTGTGTTACAGGAAAGAGCAGTCAGCTCCACCTGCCAGCTCGCCAGCCTGGCCCAGCCAGGCAGCCCTCACCACTCCATGGTTGGCTCTAAAGACTTGCCTATTCTGGCCGTTTCCTATAAATGGAATTGAATAACATACAGCAGCCCTTTGTAATCGATTCTCTCACGTTGGAAACAAAATTCCTGAAGGAAATGAGGATATTCTGAAAGGTGTTTGTGCCTGGTTATCTGGACCATTGAAACAAAGCAGCTTTGGAAATTGGGATCTCCGCTCTCCTCACCCCCTCACCAGGTTTCACATACTGGGACAAGGAATGGCTGAAGCCTCCCTGTCAATTAAACAGGGAACTTTTCTCCATGAAAAGAGAAGTGATTTCGACTGGAATCAAGATAGAATGGTGGGTCGGTGATGGCCAGAGCCACACCTTGACTGGGACGGCATAATTATACACATACATTATTGTGTGTATAATATTATGTATACAGTGTTCTGCCTGCATGTATCCCTGCAGGCCAGAAGAGGGCACCAGATCTCATTTAGATAGTTGTGAGCCACCATGTGGTTGCTGGGAATTGAACTCAGGACCTCTGGAAGAGCAGCCAGTGTTCTTTTGTTTTGTTTTGTTTTTGTTTTACGAGACAGGGTTTCTCTGTGTAGCTTTAGCATCTTTCCTAGACCTCACTCTGTAGCCCAGGCTGGCCTCGCACTCACAGAGATCTGCCTAACTCTGCCTCCCAAGTGCTGAGACTAAAGGCGTGTGCCGCCACCACTGCTACCACCTGGCCAATACCTCCTTAACCTGTCCAAACATCACCATTAGCTGGGGACCAAGTTTATAATGTTGGAGACGATGGGGGACATCTCATTCAGAACTACCACAAACATTTTAGGCTTTGCAGATAAAAGATGCCAGTCACAACCACTATGGGTTGCCACCGAAATGGAAAAACTGGCATTTGCAACACAGAAGAGAACAGATGTGCCTGTGTTGCTTGCAATAAAATTTTATTTACAAAAACCAGGCAGTGAGCAGAAGTGGCCTAACCCCTGTTCCACCAGTAACAGAGTAACAGTTTTTTCCCTTATACTAAATGAAGCTAATGAGTCTTTACACAGATGGAAAGTGTATTTAACATTAACAGTTCTATATTGTTATGTGGAATCTTTGAAAGAAAAAAAAAACTACAGGGTATAAATGTTTTTCTCAAGAGCAGGCAGCGAGCCCAGCTAATCTTAAATAAACTCAGCTTCAACATTTTAAAAAATGTAAAATTATATCAATATATTGTTGAAACTGGACCAACTTCCTGCCTTCAAATGAGAAATATTTGAAACTGTTGTTCAGCTGAAGACATTTTAAAACACAAATATGCACATATGTTTTAAAAACATTATGATAAAATGCTGAGACAGCAGGAATAAGAAGTCAGTTTCATGTGGGTTATATCCAGATTTATTACTTTACTATCTCTTGATTTTATATATATATAAAACTTGAAACAGGGGCTGGAGAGATGGCTCAGAGGTTAAGAGCTAACTGCTTTTCCAGAGGTCCTGAGTTCAATTCCCAGCACCCGCATGGTGGCTCACAACTGTCTCTAATTCAATCTGGTGCCCTCTTCTGGCATTCAGGCATACATCCAGGCAGAGCACTGTATACATAAGAAATAAGTAAATCTTTTTTTAAAAAAATAAAACAACACACAACTAGGACACCACTGAACTAGAGGACCAGACATGGCTTGAACATGAAGGCCAATCCAGTCCCCAAAGTTCTTCATTTGGAGGGAAGGAAGGTTTGAGACAGGGTCTGTATATATAACTCTGTCTGTCTTCCAGATGCTAGGATCACAGGCATGCACCACCATGCTGGCAGCTTCCCACCTTTTCAAAGGGATTATCAGTGCTGTTTAGCTCATGGTCAAGATTATTATCAATTTTGACTTTTCTACTTTCCCCGTTTTTTTGAGACAGGATCTCTCTACATAGTCCTGGCTGGCCTGGAACTCACTTATTTAGACCAGGCTGTCCGCATACTCACAGTGATCCACCTGCCTCTGCCTCCTGAGTGCTGGGTTTAACATGTGTCACCATGCCAAACTCTTCCTTAAAATAAATAAACAAACAAACAGCCATTTTGACAAATATCTGTGTAGGATAAAGTTAAGCCACATGGGAACTTGACCAAAAATAAAGTCAGGCTTTATTATGGAAAGTATGAGGCTGTATAACTCAGAGCTTAGATTGGTTACATATCCTGTGATGTCTGTGGTATTCACCAGCTTCTTTTTAAAAAAATTATTTTATGTGTACGGGTGTTTTGTCTGTATGTGTCTGAAAAAGCCAGAAAAGGGCACCAGATCCCCTAGAACTGGAGTTATAGATTGTGGTGAGCCATCATGTAGGTGCTGGGAATCAAACCTGGGTCCTCTGCAAAAGCAGCCAATGTTCTCAAATTCCTCCAAATAAAAGCGTGGTCAGGGCTAGCACAGCAATACCCCACTCCTGGTACCAGCTTCTGCCTTAATTAGGGTTTCTATTGCTGTAAAGAGACACCATGACAAAGGCAATCTTACAAAGAAAACGTTTAATTGGGATGGCTTACATTTTCAGAGGTCTGGTCCATTATCATCATGATGTGACATGAGGGTGTGGAGGCAGACATGGTGCTGGAGAGGAGCTGCCACATGTTGATATTCGGGCAACAGGAAGTAGACTGTCTCAATAGGCATACCTTGAGCATACATGTGACCTCAAAGCCTGCCTCCACGGTGACACACTTCCTCCAACAAGGCCATACCTACTTCAACAAGACCGCACCTAATAGTGCCACTCCCTTTGGCAGCCATTTTCTTTCAAATCACCACAGTTTGTAAATTTAAAAAAATTTTACTTACTTTTTTATACATGTATGTTCGTTTTTCCTGCATGTATGTCTGTTTACTACATGTGTGCCTGGTACCTACAGAGGCCAGAAGAGGGCATTGAATTCCTTGGTACTAAAGTTACAAATGGTTTAGAGCTGCCATGTGGGTGCTGAAAATGGAACCCAGTCAGGTCCTCTAGAAGGGAAGCCAGTGCTCCTAACTGCTGAACCAATTCTCCAGCCCCTGGCTTTTTTTTTTTTTTTTTTTCTTTTGGTTTTTCAAGACAGAGTTTCTCTGTGTAGTTTTGGTACCTGTCCTGCATCTCACTCTGTAGACCAGGCTGGCCTTGAACTCACAGAGCTCTGCCTGGCTCTGCCTCCCTAGTGCTGGGATTAAAGATATGAGCCGCCACCACCGCATGGCTTCAGCCCCTGGATTTTAAAGTGTGTGTGTGTGTGTGTGTGTGTGTATGTGCATGGTGGTGTGGTAACAAAGCTGCAGATATACGAGAGTAATATAGGGCAAAGAAATTAAATTAACTTCCACCACACTCAACTTGTGGCTTCCCCTCTCCCTGTCTAAACATGACAAGAATGCAGGCCGTCCACAAAGCATGCTTTAACATACGGATCTAAACAGCATCTGATAGGTGAGCAAGGAAGCTAATGCTATCTGTGGATGGGATTTCCTGCCTGCCCAGAAATGTCTGTTATCAGCCTGTCAGGACTGGTTTCTGATCTTACCCAGCCATGGAGGAACTAACTTCATTCCACATCTCTGTAGAGTGGAACCTGCTTCAGGTCCCTCCTAGCCTTCAAATCCTTTGGAAGTCCTGTCTTAGAGCTGTCCTGCTTCCTGGGGTGTTGACTAGCTCACATGGGTAGCCTGAGCCCCATCCAGAAGCTACAGGACCCTCTCCAGTAATATTTTCCTTCTGTCTATCACACTAAATCAGCCAAACAATAGTGATGTGCTGTTGGTTTAAATCTAGTCTTAATTGACAAATAATAATAATTAGTCTTTTCTTTTTTTGACAATGAGCAATATTACTCTTTTACTTTCCTAGGTAGATGCTGATATTTTAAAGTTAGGAATGCTAGAGTATCTGAAACATATTTTCTAAAGACTAGGATATCCTGCAATGTATTTTCTTGTTTTTGTTTTTTAACACAGGCAGCCTCAAATTATACACAGTTGAGGATAACCCTGAATTCCTGATCCTCCTGCCTCCACTTCCCAAATGCCACAATGCCTGGAAGAGGTGGTGCTGAGGACCATGTTATCAACAGAGCTACATCTCTAGCTCGGAAGTGTGCACACTATGTTTACAGACCTAAACAAAGCAGGTAATTAAAACACTGCTGGTGTCTGAAGCCACCACATTTAGCAAAGGCATGGAGTTTCAGAAATTATTTAAATTGCTTATAATCAGAAGTTCACTGCTGTGGGGTCACAGCAAAGGCACTTGGACAGGAAAGCCTTTGCTGAGGCTGTAAACCCCGGTGAGGGGGGGCTCCCACCTGCCTGTTCTCAGAACCCCCTTCCGTCACCCATAACACTCTCTGTTATAACTGCTTTACCTTAAAAGCAGTGATTGTGCTGCCTCAGTGAAAAAAATCTGAGTCTGGCCCATAGTAAGAACTTCCTAGATAATTGTTGGGTAACTGTTAAATAAATAAGCAGCTATCGTCACTTAGTGATGGGCAGCCGAAGCAGCCAATGGGACTCATGCACTTCACAACATAACAATCATGGAGCACAATGTTCCCATCAAACCCTCAGAAGTTGCCAGTCAATCATGTCCCTATAGTAAGACATACATACCTGTACAGCATACCATATGACTATGAGCACCACCAAAAAATTTATGATTTTAGGGCTGGAGAGATGGCTCAGAGGTTAAGAGCACTGACTGATCTTCCAGAGGTCCTGAGTTCAATTCCCAGCAACCACATGGTGGGTCTCAACCATCTATGAGATCTGGCGCCCTCTTCTGGTGTACAGGCAGAACTTATATACATAGTAAAACAAATAAAATCTTTTTAAAAATTATGATTTTTGTTTTGTTTTGTTTTTTGAGACAGGGTTTCTCCTCGAAGCTTTGTGCCTGTCCTGGAACTCACTTGGTAGACCAGGCTGGCCTCGAACTCACAGAGATCTGCCTGGCTCTGCCTCCCGAGTGCTGGGATTAAAGGCATGCGCCACCATGGCCCGGCCTATTTTTTTTTAAAGACAGGTTCTTAGTATCCCAGGTAGGCTCAAACTTGTTCTGTAGAAGATGAGGTTGGACTTTTAAAATAATTATTTTACTTTATATGTATGGGCATTTTGCCTGTGCATGTCCAGTTACCACTTCCATGCTTCGACTGCTAACAGAAGGGGTTAACAGACCCCCGGGACTGGAGTTACAGATAGTCGTGAGCCTCCACAAGGGAACTGAGACTGAGCCTGGGTCCTGAATGTGCAGTCAGTACTCATCCCTTAGCCAGTAAGCCATCTCTCTAGCCTGATACACAACATTAAAAAAAGATTTACTGGTCGGGGATTTAGCTCAGTGGTAGAGCACTTGCCTAGCAAGCACAAGGCCCTGGGTTCGATCCTCAGCTCAAAAACAAAACAAAACGAAACAAAAAACCCAAAAACAAACAAAGAAACAAACAAAAAAACCTAAAAATGAGGCTGTGGCTGATGTTACACACCGTGTGTGTGTGTGTGTGTGTGTGTGTGTGTGTGTGTGTGTGTGTGTGTTTCCAGACAGGGTTTCTCTGTGTAGCTGTTACTGTGTCCTGGATATTGCTCTGTAGACCAGGCTGGGCTTGAACTCACAGAGATTCCCAACACATGCGCCCCCACTGCCCAGCATGTTGCACACCTTTAATCCCAGCACTCAGGAGGGAGAGTAGGCAGATCTCTGTGAGTTTGAGGTTGAGGTCAGCCAGGTCTACAGAACGAGACCCATGATTCATTTGCTTTCCGTATGAGATTTTGACCTTTAGTTAATGTTTCTCGCTCTGTTCCTGACAATCAGATAAGAATCATACATTTTAAAATACAAATAAATAAAATTTCAAAAGGGGAGCCAGGTGGTGGTGACGTATACCTTTAATCCCAGCATTTGGGAGGCAGAGCCAGGCAGATCTCTGTGAGTTCGAGGTCAGCCTGGTCTACAGAGAGAGATCCAGGGCAGGCACCAAAAACTACAGAGAAACCCTGTCTCAAAACAAAACAAAACACAACAAAAATTTCAAAAAAAAGGGGGGGGGCTGCTGAAGAGATGTCTCAGTGGTTAAGAACACTGGCTGCTCTTCCAGAGCTCCTGAGTTCAATTCCCAGCAACCACAAGATGGCTCATGACCATCTATAATAGCACTCATACATAAATATAAATAAATAAAATTAAGAGTCACTCATTCACTACGTTGCTAGGCAACATAATATATGGTAGAAATGACCTCTCAATGGTAAACTACAGCTGGAATGAGAAAATTACATCCCCCCCCCACACACACAAGACAGACAGGGTTTCTCTATATAGCTTTGGTACCTGTCCTGGAACTCACTCTGTAGACCAGGCTGGCCTCAAACTCACAGAGATCAGCCTGCTTCTGCCTCCCGAGTGCTGGGATTAAAGGGCATGTACCACAACCGCCATGCTCAGAGTCATTTTTTTTTTTTTAAAGATTTATTTATTATGTATACAGTGTTCTGCCTGCATGTGTCCCTGCAGGCCAGAAGAGGGCACCAGATCTCATTACAGGTGGTTGTGAGTCACCATGTGGTTGCTGGGAATTGAACTCAGGACCTCTGGAGGGGCAGCCAGTGCTCTTAACCTCTGAGCCATCTCTCCAGCCTTAGAGTCATTTCTTAATTAGAAAATTATGGGTCTTATTTACATTCCTTCCCAACCCTCAGAAGAACTAGGTTCCTAAATATGCATTTTGTGTGCAGTTTGTATCTTAGCCCTATCTGTGCACTCCATCTACTATGAGATAGAAAATAAAATTGTCTTTGTGTGAAAGTGAACTGAATGTACCAGAATGATGCAATAGTAGAAATTCAGTCACTAGTGGTCAGTGTTGGCCCAACTGTAAATTTACCTATAAAACTGCCATCATGGACAGTCAGAACTACACAGTAAAACTCTGTCTTGAAAAGCAAAAATTAATTAATTAATTAATTAAAAGGTAACCATGGGCTGCAGGTGTCGGTCAGTGGTAAAGCTGCTTGCTTAGCACGTGAGAGGCCCTGGTTCCAATCCCCAACACCATCTCTAATACTTTTTAAATCATTAACACCATGAGTTAAACCCTCAAGATACTAGGACGATAAATACTGGCCACCAAATGTGAAGGCATGTTTAGAAGGGGACCAGTTCATGACAGTACACATCAAAGATGTAGCTCTCTTAAAAAATTAACAGAATGCAGAGACCCAGTTATTGTAATGTACATTATACAAACTCCAAACAGTCAAGGAGGAATGAACAATCTGAGATATCCACAGCCTGTTTTCTTCCCAAGATTCTGCCACTGTGAGGCAGTCATTTAACAAAATTGGCCACTTATGGTGGCTTGTGTCAGCACCCAGAAGGCAGAGGCAGACAGGTCTCTTTTTTGAGTTTGAGGCTAGCCTGATTTCACAGTGAGTCCCAGCTGAGGTGAGGCAAACACTGAGGCCCTGTCTTAAAACAATAAAACAAAACAAAAACACCCAACCATGAAAAGGGCAGAGACAGGAATGAATGACTCTGGACATGTAAAACAGAGTCGGAATCTACTTCTTTCTGAATTTTGCTCCTACATAAACTTAGGTGTGACTATGTGAATGTGAGTATGTGCACAGGAATGCAGGCACCCACAGAGACCACAGGCATCAGATGCTCCTGGGGCTACAGTTACAGGCAGCTGGGGTGCTGGGAACTGAACTTGGGTCCTATGCAAGAGCAATAAGCTCTTAACCACTAAGAATCTTCCAGCCCATCAGTTTTATTTTTTAATTTTTTGAGACAGGCCCTTGTGGGCCTGGAATTGGTTTTGTAGGCTAGGCTGACTGCCACTTGCTTCTGCCTCTGGAGTGCTGGGATTAAGGGTGTGTGCCTCCATGCTCTGCTGATTCAGCTTCTTAAGTATTCCACACTGGCCTAGAACTTGTTTTGTAGCTGAGGTTGACCTTGAACTCCTGATCCTCTGGCTCCCTCTTCCTTAGTGCTGGGATTCCAGGTGTTTCCTACTATACCTGGCTGAATGTCTAAGTTTCTATATCATAAACTTACATCAGACATTGGGCAAGCAGTGAAACACCTGGTCTCAGAAACAGAACACAAAATTTGTTTTGTTTTGTTTTTTGAGACAGGATTTCTCTGTTTCTCTGTGTACCAGCCCTAGCTGTTCTGGAACTCTCTTTGTAGACCAGACTGGCCTTGAACTCACAAAGATCCGCCTGCCTCTGCCTCCTGAGGGCCAGGATCAAAGGTATGCACCACCATAACCCAGCACAGAACACAAAATTTAAAAATGAAAGATTATTTAAAAATCCCCACTTTGTCATATATCTAGAATTTCTCAACCTTGGAACTACTGACTTTAAAAAAATTTTATATTTATTTTGAGACATAGTCTCATTCTGTATACTTAGCTTGCCTAGAGGTAGTTATGTAAATTAGGCTGGCCTGGAACTGACTGAAATCTGCCTGTCTCTACCTCCCTGGATGCTGTGATTAAAGGCATGGGCCCTCTCCTATGTAAAATGGCTCAGCAGCGTCCCTGGCCTAGACCTACAGGATGCCAGAAATTCTCCTTTTCTGCTTCCGACAACCAAAGGTAAGCCAGACAATGTCAACTTTCTATGTAAGACAAAATTATATCCAGCTGGGAAGCACTGTCTTACAGTGAAATCTCTAAAGCCACTTTTTTCTTACCCAGAGACCTGAAGAGGTGACAAGATGGCTGAAAAAGATCAGGCATGGAGCTGGAGAGATGGCTCAGATGTTAAGAGCACTGGCTGCTCTTCTAAAGGTCCTGAGTTCAATTCCCAGCAACCACAAGCAGCTCACACCATCTGTAATGAGATCTGGTGCCCTCTTCTGGCAAGCAGGCAGAACACTGTATACATAATAAAGAAATAAATCTTAAAAAAAAAAAGAAAAAAAAATCAGTCATGGCCTACCCAAAGAGGTAGGAAGCAGCTCTGCTTTCTCTTGACCACATGTGTTTCCCACAGGCCTGTCACGTCTGTCTCTTTTCTATCTTAATAAAAACTCTTCTTGTCGTATTTTGGACGTTTCCTCGCAGGGTAAGAGCGCCAAATAACTAACATTCTGGTGCCGTGATGGAACGGGTGTTTCCGGGCGCCCTGCGCCCCCAGACTGGGGACTCCCCTCCATATGCGACAGACCACTGTCCATTCCCCTGGCCGCACAAATCCACATGCAACACCTCTTCTCTGATTGGTTAGTTTTCTACTTTTCGGCTAGCGTAAACGGATTCCTGAATCCCTGAGAACAACCGTTGAGCGTCTGGCGCCTCACTGGTTATTCTTGAAACCGGGGGAACCCCCGGCCATGGTCGGCCCATATCGAAGGCCTAAATTTCCAGCCACCTCCCATGTGGCAATTGGACCACCACTGTCAGGTGAGTCCTGGGGCTGCGTGAAGCCTGCACGTTCTGCACTCGATCCCCCGCTTCTCAGCTGATGCACGGCGAAGTGGCTTGTGCCTGGGATCCGTCCTTGGCCTCGGGGACACCTGGGGATCTAGGCTCCGGATCACGTTTGTTTTTTTTATTTTATGTTTCTGCCTCTCCGCTGCAGACATGGGAAATAAGGCTTCCAACCCGATCAGTCCTTCCTCTCCCTTAGGCTGTCTTCTTGAAGCTTTACTTAAAGATTCCTAAGCTTATCTGTCTCTGTACTGAGAGATGGCCCAAGTATGCTTTAGAAAATAACAAAAAAATCCTGATATTTTACGGGAGTTATCTAATTTCGGCCAGCGAACAGGCAAATGGGAAGAGTTGCTCAATATCATTGCTTTCTTCTTTCTCAGTGTTAAACTGTCTCTTCTGGATTCCTTCTCTCCTGCTCATATGCTCCTAGCTATGCTTAAACCGCAAGATTCTCTGACTCCGGAATCTCTGACTCTAGATGCTGCTAAGGAACCTCCACCTATCTGGCTCCCGCCCCACTCCTAGGGCGTCTGCGCCTTCAGCTCCTCTTCCGGATTCTTCTTCCTCGGCAGCGGCCGTTTCCAAAGGCCCTGCTCTGGCTCCAACTTTCACTCCCCTTTCTCTCTTCCCTCCAAGCGGTCTCTCTGTTTCTCTCGCCCTCTCTCTCTCTCAATAAAACTCTAGAAAGGTAAAAAAAATAAAATAAAAGAGGGGGAGTTGGGGATTTAGCTCAGTGGTAGAACACTTGTCTAGCAAGCGCAAGGCCCTGGGTTCAATCCTCAGCTCAAAAAAAAAAAAAAGAGGTAGGAAGCAGGCAGAGGTTGAATTGTGAGGTAGAAAGGTCATATTAAATCAGAAATAGATAAAATACAGAGAAAAAATATCAAATATAATTCCCGTGAGATAAATTTATACATCCATTTGGTGAAGCTCTCTCTCAGTTTATTAAAGACAGCTCTGGCTGGCCTCAGGACTAGGTTCACAGATGTGGGCCAACAGGTCCTACTGCAAGTAATATTTTTGTTTCTGGCAAGAAAAGTATTTCTGGACCCTGATAATATTCAATGTGTAAATTTTTTTTTTTTTTTTTGTTTTTTTTGTTTTTTCAAGACAGGGTTTCTCTGTGTAGTTTTGCGCCTTTCCTGGAACTCACTCTGTAGACCAGGCTGGCCTCGAACTCACAGAGATCCACCTGCCTCTGCCTCCCGAGTGCTGGGATTAAAGGTGTGCGCCACCACCGCCCAGCTCAACGTGAGACTCTTGATTTAGTCAGTTAATTTGTTTTGCAATGCTGAGGATGAATCCACACTCCACCACTGAGTCACATCCCCAGCTCCATTTAGTCATTTTCAGATGTCCCGTGGTAGGAGACTGGCTTAAAAACTTTCAATACTTTTAATACAATTTCAAAACTGTATGCACTTAATTTATTTATTTTTGAGACAGAGTCTCACTATCACTGACTGGTCTAGTACTGTGTAGACCAGGCTGGCCTTGAACTTATAGAGATCTGCCTGCCTCTACCTCCAGAGTGCTGGGATTTACTTTATTAGCATGTGCCACCAGGCCTGTCTGGTATCAGTCTTTATATGATGTGGCTCCGGAGGCAGCCACACCTGGGCTGGTCCATGCCTTGTTCAAGAAGGTGAAACCACTAACTGGGTGTGGGCATCACAGCAACATCCAAACATCATCACTGTTTCAGAGAGCTGTCCTAAGTCTCCTACGAAGTACAATTTAAATACCTTTCCAGGGGCAGGGATGCAGTCAGTGAGAGAACCCTTGCCCAGCATGAACAAGGTCCTGGATACAACACTGACCACTGAGCAAACCAAAATGAAACCAAAAGACTTTGCTATTTTTTTAATGGCTTTTTTTACTTGTAGACAACACACAATTAGGTATCTGTTTATTGCAGTACCAGGGATTGGACCCAGGGCCTTTCTAGTGACAGATAATGAGCTGTACTTCCAGTCCTGCCATGGGTGGTGATGCACACCTTTGGTCTCAGCACTCAGGAGGAAAACTAGGCAGATCGTTGTGAGTTCGAGGCCAGTCTGGTCTACATAGTGAGTTCAGGGCAGCCAAGGCTACACAGAGAGCAGCCAAGGCTACATAGAGAGACCTTGTCTCAAAAAACAAACAAACTCTTTAACCCTTCAAAGACCAGACAATACCTACAAATCCATTTGTAAATTCTTCTAATTAGTTATTGTTCAAGAGGCAGAAAGATGGGTGGTCTCACTGCCTTTTGGAACTGTATTAAAATTAAAGGAAAACAAGGGGATTTCTTTTAAAATCCACTTTGGGTACTTCACATAAGTCTATGAAAGTGCCTTCTAGTATGTTCTTCATCTGTGTCTTTCCTGCCCTCTGACACTGTAAAGACACCTGCTTTGCTAGAACTGTGACCTGGCTGCAGCATGGGTGAAAAGCAGACTGGCCTTAAACCCTGTGCTGGCCAGCTCCTGCCTTCTAGAAGGTCTTCTGAATGTTAAAAGACCTAGAAATACATTAGCTAGGCTTCCCCCTCCTCCCCTTCCCCCAAGGTGGAGGAATGTCAGCAGGACATACATTTTCAGGTTGCACTGAGTTGCCTCTTGGAAATGACTGAAGAAAGCAGGGAAGCATTTTGAGTTTTGCCCAAATGACTTGTTTTATGATCTCAGAATGGGGTATTGGTGTGTAGGCAATTGTAAAATAGCTTACCGGACAGGGACACTTCCTCGACCTGGCTCACAAGGCTCTCTTGGGGGCTCATTTAATTTCATCCAGCTGGGCAAGCACAGGGGCCCTAATGAACTTGTAACTCGTTTTAGTGTTTGTCTGCACATAACTCCCTTTAGAAGTACAGTCTCAGCTTTAGGGAGTACCTTTTAGGACCATGTAGTCCGCCCTACCTGTTTTTATCAAAGCAGGTCAGAAAATTAAACTGTGGAATTTTTTATGAAAAGTTTGGCAGGAGAAGACTGATGTTCTGACGGCGTATTTTGCCTCCTCTTCAGAAAAAGGTAACAATAAAAGCATGTAAAAGCTTGAAAGAGTGCTCATCAGGGAGATTTTTCTTATTTTCCTCCTACCCAGAGTCTGCTCCTCAACATGGAAATTAGGAAGCCTTGGGGCCAACCTTGATTCACTCAACACCAAGATGAGGCCAAGAAAGCCCTCAGAATCCAGGCTAAGAAATGATCAGTCTTTGGAGCCACAACATCCAGACTCTGGCATGTGGTCCAACAAAAATACAAGCCCAGCCGGGGGGGTGGTGACAGCACGCGCCTTTAATCCCGGCACTGAGCGGGGGAGGGGGGGAAGCGGCAGAGCCAGGTGGATCTCTGTGAGTTCGAGGCCAGCCTGGTCTACAGAGCAAGTTCCAGGACAGCCAGGACTATTACACAGAGAAACCCTGTCTTAAAACCGCACCCCCAAAAAGCAAGTATAACAACATTGCGACATTAAGAAGGGGAAACAGCCCCTAAGTTCCACAAAATTAGACAAATTGGTGGCTTTCACCGCAGAACAAGCAATGTAACCTCTAAAACCTCTTTCCCATCAATTTACTGCTACGTAAGCGTCTCTCGGTCTGGTAAGTTGGCCCGAACGTGGGGCTTGTCTTCGGCCTCCTCCGCAGCCGGGTCATTCTCCTCACCAGACTCCACATAGATGGGCCAGTCGTCCCTGTCGCTCTTCTCGTGGATTTCAGATGCGGCCTCCACCAGGCTGAGGTTGACGGGCATCACGTCGTCACCCTCGTCCTGAGCGTCGGTAACACAGGTACAGCTGTCACACAGCCCGAAGCGCCGCAGCCCCTGGGACAGGTGGCTGGTAAAGGTTCTTCGACAGCCCTTGCAGATGATTGGACGGTTGGATCTGTGGACCTGTCATCGCAAGTGGGCACAGTAAATGTCACAGAAAAGGGGTCAAGGAGCGGGAGAGAGTCTGGTGGGAAATTGGGGATACAGCTTACTCTACATCCATATCAGGGGGAAAGGCCCACAGTCTGCCGGCCCTGGCAGGTCTGGCCTCATGAGAGCCATCCTTGAGCAAACACTAAGCTGCTTGGAGAATTTGTCTGTTCCCATGCCAGTGTTAACTTTTTCTTCTTCTTCTTCTTTTTTTTTTTTTTTAAGATTTATTTATTTAGTATACAGAAGAGGGCGCCAGATCTCATTACAGATGGCTGTGAGCCACCATGTGGTTGCTGGGAATTGAACTCAGGACCTCTGGAAGAGCAGCCAGTGCTCTTAACCGCTGAGCCATCCCTCCAGCCCCAGTGTTAACTTTCTAAGCACCACCAGCTGGCTTTAATCTGGTAAAAGAAAACGTCACCAAATTCTCTAAAAACCTGGGGGGGGGCAGGAGGGGGGACAGAGAAGTGAGCGACAGGCTGACCCCCAGCCTAGAAACTGGACGTAGCCCAGCAGCGGCATCACCCACACTTACGCTCAGGGCGTGGCTCCGGAGGTGCTCCTGTCGGGTGAACCTCTTGCCACAGGTCTCGCAGGGGTAAGGCCGCTCACCCGTGTGCGACCGGATGTGCCGCTTGAGGATGCCCTTCTGCTTGGCAGTGTAAGGGCAGAAAGGACACTTGTGGAGCTTGATGGGGACCACCAGCACGTCACCTGAGGAATCCAAGAGACTGTAAACAGCAACAACCATTGGCACCTTTCGGGGGGCCTGGGAAACCCCATCATCTCAGCCAGAGCGGGAGGCTACCAACGCTACCTGCTAGCAGGCCGCAAGTTACCAGTTCAAGTCCAACTCTGTCTTGCTCCCCAAAGGTCAAAGGTCAAGCCAGCTAAGTGGGCTCCCCGCCACACCCCCTTTCCCTTCCCCGTGCTAGAGACTGAAGCCAGGGCCTTGAGTGTGGTACACAAACATTCTATCACTAAGCATCATCCCAATATACCCAGCTTGGTTTTTGGTCTTGAGCATTAGGGCTTAATGGCTGAGAAATCTCTCCAGCCCATAAAAGTTTTTTTGCTGTTGTTTAAGGTTTATTTTTTATTCTGGGCAGTGGTGGTGCAGGCTTTTAATCCCAGCACTCAAGATGCAGAGGCAGGCAGAGCTCTGTGAGTTCGAGGCCAATCTGGTCTACAGAGGGAGTTCTAGGACAGCCAGGGCTGCACAGTGAAATTCTGCCTGGAGAAACAAAGATTTTTCTTTATATAAATGGGTATTGCCTGTGTATTAATGCCCATGTATGTATGGGTACCCATGGGGGCCAGAAGAAGATGTCTTTTTGGAATTGGAGTTACATGCATTTATTAGCCACCTGACATAAATATTTTGGAACCAAACTTGGGTCTTCTGGAAGAGCAGTCAGTGATCTCAACCTCTGAGCCATATCTCTCCATCCCCATGTTCAGTAAGTTTTACAAACTTCTTTTGTGGTATACCAAAATTATTTTTGCGTTCTCTGCAGACAGCTCCATGATTAATACACAGCATGTTTCATCCTGGTGTGAGCTGTAAACAGCCAATCAATGCTCTGTGTTATACAGACCAATCTACAGGAAATTGAAACAATGCACAGGTTCTGACTGGGGAGTACCAGGGAAACAACCTAGACACGCTTGTCACAGAAACACTAAGTGATATCCGATACACCAGCCTTGACATTCTTGAACCTGCAGGCCTACCATCAAAGCCAATAACAGCAACTGTGGCTTCATCTCAAGATTTGGAGACTACCTTGGTGTGTTGATTTGAAAGAGAAATGTTGCCCATAGGCTCATGTACTTGAACCCTTTGTTTCCAGCTGGTGGTACTGTTTGCCGCGGTTAATGAACTTATAGGATGTGGGGCCTAGCAATCAGAGATTCTTTCAAGATTAAGTCATGTGATGCTTTGAATAGATATGGCCCCCATAGACTGGTGTGTCTGAATGCTTGGTCCCCATGGGGAGGGTGGCATTATAGGAGGTGTGGCCTTGTTGGAGGAAGTGTGTCACTGGGGGCAGGTTTTGAGATTTCAGAAGCTCAAGCCAGGCCTAGCTTTTTCCTGCTGCCTGCGAATCAAGATGTAGAACGCTCAGCTATCTCTCCAGCACCATGTCTGCCTGCACACTGCCATGCTTCACACCATGACGATAATGGACAAAACCTCTGAAACTGTAAGCCAGTCCCAACTAAATGTTTTCTTTTATAAGACTTGCCGTTCATGGTGTCTCTTCAGAGCACTGGAAACCCTAACTAAGACAAGTTGTTTACTTGGGAACAGATGAGCAGGAAGTGGGAATACATGTGCCATAAGGCACAGTAAACTTGTGCCGGTTCCAGGAAGTTTATATTTTAAACATGATGAGCCTGGGATTCCTGGGTAACCCTGAAGGAAACCTAACACCTCCCCAAAAGGCTCGGGGGAAGGCATGCTTTCACTTTAATTATCATGGGCACCGGTTTCCAGAACTAGCTCCAGACCCAGGAGGACGGCAATTTGAACCAGGTCCTGAGGCCAGACACCCACTCAAATGTCAGGACCACCTTCAAGATTAGGAGGGCTATTTCCAAAAAACAAGGGGGCCATCAAAACCACCAAGGCTGTGTCCACAATGTGGAAGACCCTCTCCAAATCTTCGGAGCCCACTGAAACTGTCTAGCCCACCTCCAAAACCTGGAACTTCCAGTCTCAGACCAGGCAAGCCATTATTTGAAACTGAGAGCATTCTTCCTAGCCTCAAGAGGCCCCTCCCCTCCTCTGCAGGAGGAGGTGTTGGCTCAAAGGTATCAGGCCCTCCAAAGTCACCAGGTGAATTCATTGGAGGCCCTTGTCGGCTTTCCTTTATCTCAGTCAGCAAAGCATGCTCTTCCCCTTGGGCACCAGGCACTCAGCCAGCAGCAACCCTCATTAGGGATTCCTGGTACTGCAGGATGACCCCTCATAGGCATCTTTAACCCCTTTTCTCTGTGAGCCAAGGGATTTTTCTCAAGACCTCTCATAACTTCTAGAACAATATGAACAAAAGTTCCCCCACCTTTTTTTTAACTGTTCAAGTATTCAAAGTTAATGTGTAACATCTTTGATTAAATTTTTATGTTATTATCATTATTATTATTATTACTATTACTATTGTATGTTTATGATGTTTGTGTGAACATGGGTGCACATGTGGAGGTCAGAGGACAACTTTTGAGAATTGCTTCTCTTCCTTAGTTGTGGGTTCTGGGGTTCAAACACAAGTTGTCAGGTATAAATGATAAGCGCCTCACACACTGAGCCATCCTACTGGCCACCATCTTTATGACTAAATTAAGCCAACGCCTGTCCTAGAATGTCTGTTATTATCAACAAGAACATGTACAGCATTTCATCCACTAGGATTCATTCCTTCTGGGCACTGCAGAGCACCCACCTAAGTAATGCTGAACAGAATGTTTGCTATGTGGACACAGACTTTGAAATAGAGTTTTATTTTATTTTATTTTTTTTTTGGGGGGGGAAGGTGGGTGGAATAAAGGGTTTTTTTTGGTATTTATTTATTTATTGGAAGGTGGGTGGTAGGGTCTCCTGTAGCTCAGGGTGGCCTCAAACTCACTATGCACCAAAGGTCTTAAACTTCTGATCCTTTACAAAATCCTCACAAAGTGCTGAGATTACAGGTGTGAGCCACCATGTACCGCCAGACTTCTTTCCTTCTTGAACTTTTTTCCTAATCATCACCAACTACTGTCACAACACTGAGCTATTCTGTGTCCTGACTTAAAGGACACAGAACACCATAAACAAACACTGTATCACTTTATTCATATATTTAAAAAACAGTCCTAGCTGTCCTGGAACTTGCTTTACAAGGCTGGCCTTGAACTGAGAGATCCGCCTGCCTCTGCTTCCTGAGTGCTGGGATTAAAGGCATGTGCCACCACTGCCTAGCTAAAAAAATGTTTATTTTATGTGTATGGATGCCTTGCCTACATGTACATCTGTGCACTGTATATAATGCACATGAGGCCAGAATAAGGTGTTGGATTCTCTAGAACTAATTACAGACAGTTTTTAAGCTACCATGTAGGCGTTGGAAACTAAACCTGGGTCTTCTGCAAGAGCAGCAAGTACCATTAACAACTGAGTCCTCTTTCCAATCATTTACTTATTTTTTTCTTTTTTCAAGACAAGATATCACTATATAGCCCTGGAATTTGCTATCTATACCAGACCAGCCTTGAACTCAGAGCTCTGCTTGCCTCTTCCTCCCAAGTGCACTACCACACCCATCAGTATCATTTCATAGAGAGGACATCTGTTGGATTTTACTGTCTGAGGGGAGTCTTGGATCCAAGCCCTCGCAGACATCAGAGGACACACGCTGTACAGGTAAAGCAGAGATACACAAAGAGGAGCCAGGCAAACAACTCTGCCAGCAACATGCTTGCAGTGAAGCAGGGGGACCTGCCTTTAATCCCCAACACCTGTGAGAAGCCAAGAGTGGCGGCACACTCCTGTAATCCCAGCACTGGGAAGATGGAGAGACTTGGGTCTCTGGGAGCCACTGGCCAGCCAGTTGAGCGATATGAGCAAGCCATAGGCCAACAAAAGATCCTGTCTCTAAAAACAAGGCAGGGGCTGGAGAGACGGATTAGAGCACTGGCTGTTCTTCCAGAGGACCTGGGTTCCATTCCTAACAAGCACGTGGCAGCTCATAGCCATCAGGAACTTCAGTCCTAGGGGATCCAATGCACTCTTCTGGCCTCTGCATGCAAAATGATGTACAGAATACATGCAAGCAAAGCTTCCATACATGTGGAATAAAATAAAATAAGTTTTCATTTAAAAAACAAAAACAGGGGTTGGGGATTTAGCTCAGTGGTAGAGCACTTACCTAGCAAGCACAAGGCCCTGGGTTTGATCCTCAGCTCCAAAAAAACCAAAAAAAACCAAAAAAAACAAAAAAAAAAACAAAAAAACCAAAGCTGGGTGGTAGCGCACGCCTTTAATCCCAGCACTCAGGAGGCAGAGGCAGGTGGATCTCTGAGTTCGAGGCCAGCCTGGGCTACAGAGTGAGTTACAGGACAGTCAAGGATACAGAGAGAAAATCTGTTTCATTAACAAAACAAAAACAAGGGGGACATATCTTGAGGTGCAACATCTGATATTGTCCTCTGGTCTCTATGCGCGCGCGCACACACACGCACACACACACACACACACACACACACACACACACACACACGGTATACAAAGAACAATAATCTATATACAAGAACCCAATTAGTACCTATTGATAGTGGTGGCAATGGCAGCAATGACCGTAGTGGTAATAGTGGCGGGAGGATGGTGGTGACAGTCATGAGGATGAGGGGACACAAGGAACAGATAAATGTGGGTAGAGAGAATGCCTGTGATCAAAACTCACCTGAGTCCTCTCTATACCAGTCACTCTGAACGTCCATCCCCGAACTCACGGCCACTCCTGCCCCTCCCAGTCTCCCCTCCAAACTATGGGCAAAGTGATGATCCGAGTCGTCTCTGCTCTGGACAGCACCACTGTGCAAGAGAGCCTCCAGAAACTGCTTCACATGGTAGTTGCTATACGTCAAGTCCAAGGCCTGGTTACCGGACAGGCCTTCCTCCGCATGGGCCAGTGGGGTCACATACTGCTGCAGCCGTTCACCAGCCTCCCCCTCCACTCGGGCAATATCAAATTCCACCTTGGGTTCAACCCTTCTGGGCACAATAGAGAGGTCACTGTCAGGGGCGCCGCAGCCCTGGCTGTCTTTCACTACCAGTTCCAAGGGACGGCAGTCCTCGCAAGGGGATGCTCCTGTACCCTCCGCGCTCCCTTCTCCCTCTCCCGGGGAGGAGAGAAAGCTCTTGGTACAACAGGAAGTCCCCTCCAATCCTGCACTTGGACTCCCACTGTCTATGTGATGAGCCGCGGCGGCAGCAGCTGCGGCCGCTGCCACGGCTGCAGCCACAGCAGCCTCCTTCTCCATCTTTCGGCAGATGTCAAGGGATGACCTGATGTAGGTCTTGCAGAAGTTGACCACGTCATTCATCTGCAGGTAGCTGGCAGCTGACATAACTTCAATCACATTCTCCCCACACAAGTCCAACTTCCCCGAGTAGAGGAAATCTAAGATGGTGGAGAAGGCGTCGGAGGTGACGATGTCCAAGGAGGCGGTGCTGTGCCGCCCGCTGTCCTGAATGTAGTGAATGAGCAGGGCACGGAAGTAGCCACTGTTCGCGAACAGAATGTTCCTGTGGGCCTTGAAGATGCGCCCTTCCACGATGATGCTGCAATCACAGAAAAAGTCCCTTTTCCGCTGCTCATTCAACTCCCCCAAGAGCTTGGCACAGTAGGCCTGCGCCTCCATCTCTCCACCAGCCACCAGCCGCTGCTGCTCTGGAGGGGCCTGGAGCTCTGCCAAGATTTTTATTTAAGTTAATTCACGAATCCCAACCTTCCTGTTCGGGTGGGCGATCCACCAACACCCCTCCCCCATCTCTTTCCCCAAACCCTCCCCTTCAAAGCCCGCCAAACACAGCTTCTCCCTCAGAGAGGCTCAAGACCACTCCCACAGGGTATACAAGCTGCACCCCAGAAAACAGACACTGGTTTCCGGTCTCTCATCCCCATCTTCTCTGGGGGGAGGGGGTGGGTAATCACCCAGAACGCTTTACCCATTAAACCCGGCCTTTTCCTAATTTGGTCTGAATTGGATTGCTGCACTGGCAGAGAGGCCTTCAGGGTACAAAAACTTATCACTTACCATAAGCTGTTCTCATTTTGTTTTGATTTTCTGTAGCCCGGCCTTGCATTTTCTAAGCAACCAAGGATGGTCTTGAACTCTTGTGATTACAGGGGTGGTCACCATCCCCAGTTTATGTGGTGCCTACACCCATGCTGCCTGTGCACAAGGCAAGTACTCTACCAACTGTTCTATATCCCTGGCTTCAAGATGTTCATATGCCGGGCAGTGGTGGCCCACGCCTGTAATCCCAGCACTGGGGAGGCAGAGACAGGCGGATCTCTGTGAGTTCGAGGCCAGCCTGGTCTACAGAGCGAGATCTAGGAAAGGCGCAAAGCTACACAAAGAAACCCTGCCTCGAGAAAAAAAAAAAAAAAAGTTTTGGGTTGGAGAGATGGCTCAGAGGTTAAGAGCACTGGCTGTTCTTCCAGAGGTCCTGAGTTCAATTCCAGCACCAGCACCCACAACCATCTACAGTGAGATATGATGCCCTCTTCTGGCCTGCAGGCAGAACACTCACTGTATACATAATTAATAAATAAGTCTTTATAAAACAACAACAACAAAAAAAACAAAACAAAACACTGACTCAGGGATAGAGAGGTAATAATAAGAGCGGAGCTGAAGAGATGGCTCAATGGTTAAGAGCACTGACTGCTCTTCCAGAGGTCCTGAGTTCAATTCCCAGCAACGACATGGTGGATCACAACCACCTATATAATGAGATCTGGTGCCCTCTTCTGGCCTGCAGGCATACATGCAGGCAGAACACTGTATACATAATAAATAAATCTTTTTTAAAAATAATAATTAAGAGCATTTGTTGCTCTTGCAGATGAACTGGATTCAGTTCTCAGCACCCACATGGTGGCTCACTACCATCCTTAACTCTAGTTCCAGGGTTTCCAACTGACCTCCACGGACACATGTGGTATACATGCAGATAAAACACTCACATAAAATAAATGAATCTTTAAAAAAAATTCATTTTAAACCAAACCACTGGTTCAATCGTTTTCATGTTTGTGGGGAGCCCAAAACAGCCTGACCACACAGCTGCCATAACAGGCTTACTGGCAGGAACCACTCAGTTCCCAGGAAAAGCTATAAGCTAACCCCACCCAGGGAGGGCCATCATCTAAGGGGAAATACCTGACATTCCAAACGTTCTGTTCCAACCATTATAAGTTATCACCAGGTGTCCTTTAGCCCAAGCACACACCATTTCCCTTTTACCAAGTTGCCCCTAGACGATTAGGGTCCTGAACCCTGGAAATCCCCCTCATCCTGTATAATATTATCACGACCAGCTTTAATATTCTACATCCCAGGGGCTCAGGAGAGAAACTATGAACAGCGAGGACTATTTTCGGGAAATAGAATCTCAGCACACCGAGCTCTGTAGTCCACTTGCTTAATTCCTCTGGCATAACATCCTATCTACACAGCTTCAGTTCTGTTCTCGTGCCTAGCTCCTTTCTTGCCTGATTTCTCTCTATACTTATCTACTGCTCCCTCTAAGTTCTATCTTAATTCTCTCGTCTTAATTCTGCCTCACCTAGGGCCTTTTCAGCTTGTTCTTACCCAGCTAGTACTTCCCCATCTGACTCTTCCTCATCTTCCATCTGGTCCACACGAACTCTCCTTATCTCTCTGTTCTCCATCTCTCCATCTTCCACATCCTCCCAAGTCTCCCAGGAATCCAGTTATAAACCCAAGCAATAGCAAGCTCCTGGTCGAGGCTTGAATTCCACAGGGTCATAAAGGCAGGTAAGAACTTGCCTCAGGCAATGACCACCAGGCTTCCAGGGTCAAATGGAGGGGTGATAAGAATCACCTAGAGGGGCAGTAATTGCTAATTATCATTTGCAACCCAAAAGGGAAGTGACTAATGGGGAAATGAATTAACTAAAGGCTAAATTCGGGTAATAGCTAAGAAGAGGGATCCTTTATGCTCCACTATAGTCTTAAATGTGATTGGTAGAAAATGTTAAGAATCTATAAGTCACTAGGTCAATGGGTGAAAATAAAACTGCCTTCTTTTTTCCTGTGGCTCCTTTCTGTCCAAGCTATCTGCAGTTTTTCTGTAGGGTGAGGGAATGTGTGCTCGGTCACTAGGCAACCTGTGTACAGCTAGATGCCTCTGGTGATGGTTAAAGGGAGATCTGGAACTGGAGGTAAGATCTGGGAAACGAGGAAGTTAAGCTTAATTGGCACATCTGCCAGGCCTTCTCAAACAGGTAGTCTGGACGCTTAGTCTGTTCTTAGAGAGTACAGAGGTGTCTCTGATAAGGTGCTTTCCTCCGTCTGGGGATGGACCTGGCCGGATGCTGCCAATGACGATAATTACAGGGAGCTTGAGCTGGGGTTCTGGCTGTGCACAGCTGTCAGCGCGGGTTATCTAAATATTCCTTCAGTAGAGGGAAATGATGCCCAATGAATGGTGGAAAAGCTACAACAGCACACAAGAAATCATAGCAGGAAACGGCTGATAATCAAAAGCCAATATCACCAAGGCTCCTTGAGCCTCCGCTTGGCCTCTAGAAGGCCCTTGGCTTCTTCCAGGTATTAGTTTTGTCATACCCAGCTGAAATCCTACTTTGTGTATGTTTACGGCTTGCAGCACCCTCGCCCGAAACCTCTACTATGATAAAAACCCACCCTGCCCGGGCTCAGCACTCTAATCTTACCACTGCATCCGACACACAGAGGATCCTTAAATAAAGGCTCTTTGCCTTCTTTACACATGGGTTTCGGTCTCCATGGTGGTCTTTTGAGAGTCCCCGCAATCTGAGCATAACAATGATTTATATTGTTTAGAATCTAACATATAGGGGCTGGAGAGATGGCTCAGAGGTTAAGAGCACTGGCTGTTCTTCCAGAGGTCCTGAGTTCAATTTCCAGCAACCACATGGTGTCTCACAACCATTTGTAATGAGACCTGGCGCCCTCTTCTGGCCTGCATGCTGTATACATAATAAATAAATAAACCTTAAAAAAGAGCCGGGAGGCACGCCTTTAATCACAGCACTCGGGAGGCAGAGGCAGGCAAATCTCAGTGAGTTCCAGGCCAGCCTGGTCTATAGAGTGAGTTCCAGAACAGCCAGGACTGTTCACAGAGAAACCCTGTCTTAAAAAACAAAACAAAACAAAATTAAAAATAAACAAACAAAAAACCAATAAGGACTGGAGAGATGGCTCAGAAATTAAGAGCACTGACTACTTTTCCAGACGTCCTGAGTTCAATTCCCAGGAACCACATGGTGGCTCACAACCATCTGTAATGAGATCCAGTGCCTTCTTCTGGCATGGAGGCATAATGCAGGCAGAACACTGTACATAATAAACAAATTTAAAAAAAAAAAAAAAAAGGAATGATAGCTAGCTGCATGTGGGGACAGTACATGTGTTTTACATGGATTCTTTCTACAACTTTCCATAAAAACCTTGAGAGGAGAGGAACAGGTATGGTGGTACATAACCTGTGATCCTTGTATTCACAAGGCTGAAGCAGAAGGATCAGGAGTTCCAGGCCAACTTGGAATAGAGATTGAGACCCTGTCTATAAATAAATAAATGGGGGCTGGAGAGAGGGCTCAAGAGAACTTACTGCTTTGGGGCAGCTCATAACCACTTCTAACTACAGTTCCAGGGGATTCAATACTCTTTTTTGGCCTCCATAGGTACCCATACACATACAAATAAATAAAAATATTACTTCCAAAAAATGTAAAAATAAAAACCAGCTGGGTAATGGTGTTATACAACTTTAATCCCAGCACTCTGGAGACAGAGGCAGGCAGATCTCTGGATTCAAGGCCAGCCTGGTCTACAGAGCAAGTTCCAGGACAGCCACAACTACACAGAGAAACCCTGTCTCAAAAACAAACAAACAAATAAAAACAAGTATAATTTTGGCATTTGAGAGGCAGAGACCAGAGGATCAGGAGTTAATCATCTTTTATTTTCTTTTACACTTACTTATTTATATTGTCTGTGTATGTATGTATATATTTATGTATGTGTATGTGTATGTATGTATGTGAGCATGTGGGTGCCATGGAGCACATGCAGAAGTCAATATGGGTTCTAGAAGACCATGTGGGTTCTGGAAACTGAACTCTGGTCATTAGTCTCAGTGGCAAGTGCCTTCACACTGAGCCATCTCACCATCCCCATGATCATCTTTGATCACACAGAGAGTTCAAAGCCAGCTTGGCCTAGCATTGAGGCTGTCTCAACAAACAAACAAAAAGGTGGGGCATGTGGCTCAGTTGGCAGAGCACCTGCCTAGCACCTATAAAGGCCCTGGTTCCATCCCCAGCCCTCCACAAACCGAATGTGGTGGCAGATGCCCATAATCCCAGCACTAGTGAGGTAGTGGCAGGAGGATCAGGAGTTCAAGGCCATCGTCAGCAATACAGCTAGTTCCAGGTTAGCCCATGACACAACAGCCTATCTCAAATAAATAAATAAATCCCTTGTAAGTCCTAATTTTGTTTCTATTTTTCTGATAAAGAAATCAAAGATAGGAAATGACCTGGCTATGACAGAACATGGATTCAAAACTGGCTTTGTTGGTGTCCAGTCAACGGATCTTATGACTGCGTTCTAGGTTCACATGGCACAGTTTCCTTTTCAGTGTCCTGATCTGTATGTAGAGATTAGCTAGCTGCCTAACTCTTACCTTCTGTGGTAGGAATGACCCCTGTGGTAGCTGGAATGTAACTGGCCCCATAATCTCTATTAGGAAGTGTGGATTTGTTGGAGGAAGTGTCTCACTGTGGGGGCAGGCTTGAAGTTTCCTCTGCTCAGGATACTGCCCAGTGTCTCAGTTCACTTCCTGTTGCCTGCAATATGTAGGACTCTCAGCTCCTTCTGCACGGCACCATGCTCCCCATCATGATGATAATGAACCAACCTCTGAAACTGCAAATGAGCCACCCCAATTAAATGTTTTGTTTTGTTTTTGTTTTTGTTTGGTTTTTCAAGACAGGGTTTCTCTGTGTAGCTTTGCGCCTTTTCCGGAACTCACTTGTTAGCCCAGGCTGGCCTCGAACTCACAGAGATCGGCCTGGCTCTGCCTCCCGAGTGCTGGGATTACAGGTGTGCGCCACCACCGCCCGGCTTAAATGTTTTCTTTATAAGAGTTGTCATGGTCATGATGTCTCTTCACAACAATAGAAATCTTAAGACACCTTCTACCACTATTTTGTGGGAAAATCTGATAGATTCTTGGCCTGTCAGCATACACACCCGCTTCTAAGGGTTCTGGCACCCCTTAGGCTGCTACACTTATTCTTGGCCAATGTGAAGTTGGCACCATCCAGCTCAGGGTCCAGGTGTGTCAGCTGTCACGTAGGCTGCTAATACAGTCAATGTATCTTACTCTCTGACCATCACTGACTCAGTGGTGGGACTGCAGCCTGATCATAACCAATGAAAAGCAATGGAAACTTTGTTGGGCATCTGAAAGGGGCACTTGGCTCTGGAACTCATAGAATGTGAGAAATGTGCTGCTAAGCCAACAGAGGAACCAGCCTAACAAAGATGACAGCCTGGAACCTGGGGACACTAGCTAAGCCCTGGCTCAAGCTGTGCCAGAACCAATTAAGTCCCTTTTTGCCTTAGTGACTGAACCCTCAGTGACTGAACTCTATGACCTCCGTTAACATCTTCCTACTATCTCAGACCTGGCTGGCTCTGTCAAAAGACAGCAAGCTCTTTAAAGGCATAGGTGTGTCTTATTAAATCTGACGGCTCTCATGGCACCAGACAGAGCGAGTGCTTTGGATAGAGAATGTTTGCTAAATTAAAAGGTACGCTCCTATTTTTAACTGCCAGGCAGAACACATATAATCAAGCTTAGAATCTTCCCAGTGGTGAGGAACATGGAGGTGCTAGCTTTCTGCTCCAAGCGCTCCCTCCCTCTCCCATCAAACCGCAAGCATCCATTAACCACCCTTTCCTTTACCTTCTGACCCGCTGAACTCAGAGCAGTCCTGACCCCAAATGCAGTCAGCTCTCTGTAGCAGTGGCTTCTATATCCATGCATTCAGTTAACCATGGCCTAAAAATACTTGAGGGAGAAAAAGTCAAACCTGCTTTATTTTTATCTATCTATCTATCTATCTATCTATCTACCTACCTACCTACCTACCTACCTATCCATCCATCATCCATCCATCCATCCATCCATCATCCATCCATCCATCCATCCATCATCTATCCATCCATCCATCCATCCATCCATCCATTTTCTGTCCCTCCGTCCATCCATCCATCCATCCATCCATCCATCCATCCATCCATCCATCCTGGGGAGGATACTGGAGGCACCTGTGCCACAGAATTCGTGTGAAGTTCAGAGAAGAACCTGTGGAAGTTGGTTCTCTCCTAACATGTAAGTTCCTAGAAATCAAACTCAGGTCACCAGGCTTGGCAGCAAGCACCTTTACCCACAGAGCCATATCGAAAGCCCAATTCCTGTATTTTTAGGTTCATTTTAAACTCAACAAATTTATATCCTAATTTTAAAAAGTTTCCTCATCCAAAGTAGTTAAAATAAACACTATTTTAAAAGGAAGAACACTGTCTTGTGTCTATAGACTTCTTTTTTAAAAACACACACACACACACACACACACACACACACACATATATATATATATTTTTCTCTCTCTCAAGACAGGGTTTCTCTGTAGCTTTGGAGGCTGTCCTGGAACTCACTTTGTAGACTAGGCTGGCCTCAAACTCACAGAGATCCACCTGCCTCTGCCTCCCGAGTGCTGGGATTACAGGCGTGTACCACCCCCCATTCCCCCCCCCCCCAGCTTGTATGAATATTTTACCTGCATGTATGTCTGACTGCCTTCCATGTACCCAGTCCCTGTGGGAGGTCTAAGAAGGTATCAGATTCCCCAGAACTGGAGTTACAGGTGGCCATGGAGCCACCATGTAGGTGCTGAGAATTGAACCCAGGTCCTGTGCAAGTACGGCCACTGCAATTAACCACTGAGCCATCTCTCCAGCCCCCACAGCTATAGAATGCTACCGCTCCTAAATAAATCCAGGACATTTCCCACTATGTCCTATTCCTTTCTCTGATCAGCCTCATATACCTAACAGCTGTTGCTACTATCTTTGACAATCAAAATACTAAGGGACAAATGGGGTCTAGAAAAATACTTTTTTTTTTTTTTAAGACAGGACCTTGCTAGGCAACCCTGACTGGCTTAGAACTCTCTACGTAAACCAGACTAGCCCAAACTTGCCTTGGCCCTCCTGTCTCTGCCTCCAGAGCGCTGAGATCCGGAAAAAGATATTTAAATAATACTTTCATCTCCTGTAGCTCAAAAAGCAGACCAGTCAAATTGACAACATCAGATTTTTGTGCCGATACCCTGTGTGCTTGGGGGTATAATTTGGACATCATTTTTTTTTTTTCCAGAGCTAAGGATCGAACCCAGGGCCTTGTACTTGCTAGGCAAGCACTCTACCACTGAGCTAAATCCCCAACCCCTAGACATCATTTTAGAGAGTGAATTTGGGCTGGAGAGATGGCTCAGGGGTTGAGAGCACCGTCTGCTCTTCCAGAGGTCCCGAATTCAAATCCCTAGCAAGCACACGGTGGCTCACAACCATCTGTAATGAGATCTGGTGCCCTCTTCTTTATACATAATAAATAAATAAATCTTAAAAAAAAAAAAAAGGAGAGGGAATTTGGCAATATTTATCAAAACTTAAAATGAAAGCCAAGAGCTGGGCAGTGGTGGCACACACCTTTAATCCCAGCACTCAGGAGGCAGAGGCAGGCGGATCTTTGTGAGTTTGAGGCCAGCCTGGTCTACAGATTTAGTTCCAGGACAGGCTCCAAAGCTGCACAGAAAAATCCTGTCTCAAAAGCAAAAAACAAAAAAGAAAAACTACCTCAAAAGACTTCCAGAACTATCATCCTGTCCAAAGGCCACCACCTTACACAAAAAAGACTTCCTTGGGGCTGGAGAGGTGGCTCAGCAGTTAAGAGCACTGGCTGTTCTTCCAGAGGTTCTGAGTTCAATCCCATCACCCACATGGTGGCTCACACCATCTGTAATGAGATCTGGTGCCCTCTTCTGGTCATGCAGACAGAGCATTGTATACATAATAAATGAATGAATGAATAAATAAACAAACAAACAAACAAACAAATAAATTAAAAAAAAAAAAAGACTTCCTCAAGGATGTCTGCCTGGCACCTGCCTGTTTAGCATTTGATTAGACAACATCATTTTTTTCTGTGTGTGGAGGTGGGTTGTCTGTTTGTTTGAGACAAGGTTTCTCTGTGCATCCCTGGCTGTCCTGGAATTCATTCTGGAGACCAGGCTGGCCTCAAACTCAGAGAGACTGGCCTGCCTCTGCCTCCCAAGTGCTGGGATTAAAGGTGTGCACCATCACTGCCCGGCTGACAACATTCTTGTTAATGATCTTTGTAGCAAGGATTAATGTTTCAAATTACTTTATATCATTCCTATTTTGCCTTTAAACTTTTCCCTTTGACTCCACATCCCGAACACACACAGAGTTAACTATTTGGATTCCCATTGCTCTGCTAATCAACTCCCAAATAAACTATCTACTCCCCCCCCCCCCCAGACAGGGTTTCTCTGTAGCTTTGGAGTCTGTCCTGGACTAGCTCTGTAGACCAGGCTGGCCTTGAACTCACAGAGATCCACCTGCCTCTGCCTCCTGAGTGCTGGGATTACAGGTGTGCACCACCACCCCCAGGCAAACTATCTACTCTTTAAAGATTGTTGAGCTGGAGAGGTGGGTGAGTGGTTAAGAGCACTCACTGCTCTTCCAGAGGACCTGGGTTCAATTCCCAGCACCCACATGGCGGCCCACAACTGTCTGTAACTCCAGTTCCGTGGCACCAGCCCTCTTCTGCCTTCTGTAGGCACCAGGAGCACGCATGGCACACAAATGTACACACAGGCAAAACACCCATACAAAAGAAATTAAATGAAGAAAATTAAAAAGACACAATCATGTAGAACAATCTATAGTCAACTGAAAAATGTCACCATAATATACAAATAAATAAATAAATAAAACAAGGTTTAAAAAACTATACTGTATGTGTTTACTGACATATAGTGAATTTTTTTTTTTTCTGGAAAGTTATACAAGAAAGATGCAACAGTAGAAGTATTAGGGATAAGAAGAATATCAAAAGACTTTTCCATTTTCACTTCAAACTTTCCTGGTCAGGTGTGGGGTACACATCTTTAGCCCTAGCCATGGAAGAAGGAGGCAGGAGGATCACTTGAGCCCAAACTTGGTATATAATGAGACAACACTTATTTACATCAGCTTGGCTGCTCTCTGGTGCTTAATCCCCGGGCTGTGCTGAAAGCCACTATTTCTCACGGAGAAGCTGCTAAACGCTGCTCACACACACAATTACCCACACACTCATGGCACTCAATCTACCCATGTTCCAATTCAATGCAACAGTCACTAAACACTGGGCCATGAGACAGTTCAGCAGAGAGAAGCACTTGCTACCAAGCCTGACGGCCTGAGTTTGATGCTCACAAATCATGGAGGAAAGAGAGAACCACTTCCTGTACTCGGACGCTCACAGGAATCTGTACACGCACATAAAACAAATCAATCTAATTTTAAAAAATTAGCCAGGCAGTGGTGGCGCACACCTTTAATCCCAGCACTTGGGAGGCAGAGGCAGGCCAGTCTCTCTGAGTTCGAGGCCAGCCTGGTCTCCAGAATGAATTCCAGGACAGCCAGGGCTACACGGAGAAACCCTGTCTCAAAAAAGCAAAACTTAAATAAATTAATTAACTGAAGCCAATTACTAAGTTCGGGGGCTGGAAATGAAGCTCAGATGGCTGGTATTGTCTTCCTTGCACAAGGTCCTGGGTTTGATCCCTAGCACTGCGTAAACTGATGTTGGGGTGCAAGCCTCTCTTGGACCCTTGGGGCAATCCTAGCCAGGGCTACAGGACTGTCAATCAAGAGTCAAAAGTGGGTCTGGAGAACTAGTTCAATAGTTAAAGAGAAAACACTGTGCTCCAGGGGTAGCCACATCTCTGGCCTCAGTGGGCAGCAGCATTCCAAGGCCCAGACCCACACACATATATTTTAAGAAAGGCAGCCTGACTCTCACTGTGTCCCCCTTTTACCCCACTCATTTTTCTTTTTTTAATTAATTAATTAATTAATTAATTAATTAATTAATTAATTATGTATCCCTGTAGGCCAGAAGAGGGCACCAGATCTCATTACAAGTGGTTGTGAGCCACCATGTGGTTGCTGGGAATTGAACTCAGGACCTTTGAGAGCAGTTGGTGCTTTTAACCTCAGAGCCATCTCTCCAGCCCCTCCCACCCTCCATCCCCCTTTTTATTTTTAAAGATAGACTCTGGCTATGTAGACCAGGCTAGCCTTGAACTTGCTTCCATCCTCCCGCCTGTACCTCTCTGGCGCTAGGATTACAGGTGTGCACCACCACTGCCTGGCCAGCCCCCTCTTTCCAACAACTCTCCTCCAGTCCCACCAACCTGAGAATAAAAATTGCTAGAATTTCCTGTGCATCATTCATTAAGAAGCGCCATTTAATCTCAGCACTCGGGAGGCTAAGGCAGGTGGATCTTTGTGAGCTCGAGGCCAGCCTGATCTACAGAGTTCCAGGACAGTCAAGGCTACACAGACAAACCCTGCCTCGAAAAGCCAACTCCCCGCCCCCAAAAAACAAAAAACGCGCTAAGCAAACTACTTGACAAGCACCTTAGTCTTACACTAACACAGTGCAGAGAATTTTCAGTTTTCAGAGGTGGAAACTGAGGTTCGAAGATACAGATTACACGCCCAGGATTTCGAATCCATATTCAACCGATTCCAGAGAGGAGAGCCCTAACCACTGTTTATTGATCTCCCCAAACCGGACAACAAATCTGGCGCTAAACCGGGAAGCCACTCCCTCCTCCGACCTATGCAAAGGAGGGAGACAACAGAAGAGCTTCCCTTTGCAGGGTTAGAATTTCTGACCATCTGCATCTTCGGTTCTCCTGCTAAACTGTTCTCAAGACAGAGACAACAATCCATCCTGAGTCAGACGACCTGAGGAGGCCACTGGAACCAGGTACTGGGCACAGTCCCTGGTGTCTGGCTGTGGAAACCGAGGTGACCATCACCGAGGCGGCCACTGGCCAAGCCTGGCCAAGCCCTGGCACTCAGGTATCGTTCCGGATCAGAATGAGCAGAAGCTAGAACTCCCACATGGACCATACGGGGAGGGCCACCCACAGCCAGGGAGGGGGCACGTGCCTCGTGTCCGCCCTCCCCAAGCGAGAAGAGGGAGGGTCTGCCCCGCCGCGCAGCCGGGGTCCAGGGAGTTGCTGGGCCGGGCGGTCCAAAGCTGGCTGAGAAAGGCAACCGTGCTTGCAACCCACACCCGGTCCCCTGAGCCAGCCTCCCGAGGTGCTCTCAACCAACTTTTTCCCCAAAACCAACGAAAACCGCTACGGCACCAGATGCTGGGTTCTCACCTGGCACGGGTTCCAGCCTCAGCCAGCGATCGGCGCGTAGCGACACGCCCCCCTTTTCATTCACCTGCGCCCTCCGGAGAGAGGCGAGGGAGATGGCCAATGGTGGGAGACCTTGGGCTGAAGAAGGCGGGCCCTTCAGCCAGCAGGTTCGTCAATGGTCCCGGCACCCACCTCTGGAGGATGCGCTCTGAAGGCTCCAGCGTTGACGGGGTGATGGGAGTTGTGGTCTCTTTCAAGGACCGAGCTCATGGACAAAACTACAAGTACCAAGATGCCCAAAAGGATAAGAATCAGCGCTTGTGCTGGGTGGTGGTGGTGGTGCACGCCTTTATAATCCTAGCAGTCGGGAGGCAGAGGCAGGAGGATGTCTGTGAGTTGGAGGCCAGCCTGGTCTACAGAGTGAGATCCAGGACAGGCACCAAAACCACAGAGAAACTCTGTCTTGAAAAACCAAAAAGAGAAAAGAAAAACAAAAACAAATGCAAAGTCCTATATACAGCTGAAGAGGTGGTTCGGTGGTTAAGAGCATGTACTGCTCTTGTATAGGGCCTGAGTTCAGATTCCATCCACATCAGGCTGTTAACCACCACCTGTAATCAACTCCAAGTAATCTGATGCCCCTTCTGGCCTCAGTGGAACCTGCGCGTACATGCACGTACTCACACACACAGACGTCCATGAACACAGGATGTTTTAAAATGTTAAATTTAAAAGATAAAATTAAATAAGTGGGGGTTTAAATGATTACCCAATGAGTATGTTGTATGCACAAACATGAAGAAATTAGACTTCTTTCTCTCATAGGTTTGACCAAAATGTAAATGCATCCATTTTTTCCTTTACCAATTTTTGTTTCCTGATTTCTTCTGGAATCCATGTGCATGACTGGCGACTGGAAGCCAGAGAGGGCTTTGGATCCCCTGGAACTGGAGTTACAAACTATTTTGAGGCATCATGTGGGTGCTGGGAATCAAACCTGGGTCCTCTTTAAGAGCCGAATTGCTCTTAACTACAGAACCAACACTCCAGCCACACCATAACAGACAAGAGTTAAAATGGATCACATAATGCCTTATTATTATTATTATTATTATTATTGACAGGGATTCTCTGTATAGCCCCGGATTGGCCTGGAACTCACTTCATAGACCAGGCTGGCCTCAAACTCAGAGATCTGCCTGCCTCTGCCTCCCAAGTGCTGGGACTAAAGGCGTGTGTCACCACCGCCCAGCCTACAATGCCTTCTTTTTGTTTTCAAGACAGGGTTTCTTGGATTAAAGGCGTGCACCACCATTGCCCGGCTACTACAATACCTTCTTCTTTTTTTTAAGATATTTATTTATTTATTTGTTTGTTTGTTTGTTTATTTATTTATTATGTATACAGTGTTCTGTCTGCATGTGTCCTTGCAGGCCAGAAGAGGGCACCAGATCTCATTACAGATGGTTGTGAGCCACCATGTGGTTGCTGGGAATTGAACTCAGGACCTCTGGAAGAACAGTCAGTGCTCTTAACCACTGAGCCATCTCTCCAGCCCCCACAATGCCTTCTTAATAACGATATTCTCAAGCTTACTCCCTCGTCCTATAACACCCTATGTTACCTGTCCTAAATGCTAATAGCTCATACTACCTTGTCCAGGACCTCGGGATTATTAACACAGCAGTCCTTCCTATACACCCAGTGCCTAACCCTTACAGTCTCTCAGGTTCCCTCCTCTACCTCTCACTTTACTGTTTCCAACTTTAAGGTGTTTTCTTTCTTTTTAAATAGTATTCTTTTTAAAATTCTTTTTATTTGTATTTATGTGTATTGGTGTTTTGCCTGCATGTATATCTGTATGAGGGTGTCAAGTACTCTGGAACTGGAGTTACAAACAGTTGGGAGCTGCCATGTGGGTGCTGGGAATTGAACTCAAGTCCACTGGAAGAGCAATTAGTCCTCTTAACCACTGAGCCATCTCTCCAGCCCGAGGATGCTTTCTTTACAATTCCTTTACACTCAGATTCACATGACCTCTTTGCCTTCACCTGGAGGACCCTATCACTGGAACAGTATCTCAGCTTACTTGAACTATCCTTTCCCAGGGGTTCCAAGATATACCCCCCACCCCCGATTTCTTCAGCCAGGCTGGTCACTGACTTCCTTTCTCTTGACAGTCTCCTGGTCACTTATTCTCAACTTCTTAACTTTTTAGAAAACAAAGGATCCAGAGTCTCCCGTTCCAAACCTCAACTTTCTGTCCTTTAGATCGAGTATCTAGACTTTCTCTTGTCCTCTAACAGCCATGAACTCACTCTCAGTCATAGAGAATCTGCTGCCGAACTGCAATCCCTCACACCTCCGCCCACCAAGAACAAGATTCTCCCCTTCCTTGGCCTGGCAGGGTACATCAGAACCTGGATTCCCTACTTTGCTTGCCCCCTCTATGAAGCAGCTAAGGGCTCCACAATTGTTTTTCTTCCCCTTTCTTCTCTTTCCTGACAGGAAGTTTTTGTCTTATCACAGATGGCTGTTCATGTGTCTATCATGTTTACAACGTTTCCGGCTTCATTTAGCTATGACTCAATGACATGACTCTGTGTTCGTGCTGTTTATAGACACTTTCTGATTTCTTCCTCTACAATGAGGATTTCAGGGCAGAAATTTCAAGCACACTTCCAAGATAAAAGCTCCTTAACTTTATTTTCTGCCCCAAGTCTATGTCTGTCCCAGCAGATTTCCACTCAGCTGACAGACACCATCCAGGAACTAACCCCACCCTGCACCTGCTCCCAAACCAGCTCACTTCCCTGGCCTCAGTGGTCCTGCAAAACCAGCAATTTGCCCTTATGCTGATGGCTTTTTCTTTGGGCCACCAGCTTACAAAAAATGACTTGGAGATGTTGTGGGATGTCTTTCTGTACACTGTGAATATGTGTGGCTCCCATTGGCTAATAAATAAAGCTGCATTGGCCTATGGCAGGGCAGGATGGAGCCAGGAGGGAAAATCCAGAAGAGACAGCGAAGGAGAAAGGAGAGTGAGGGGAGACGCCAAACTGCCAGCATGTAATGGGGTGCAGGTAGAGCCACAGAACACATGGCAATACATAGATTAATAGTATGGGTTGAGTTAAGTTGTAAGAGCTTGCTAGCAAGAGGCCTGAGTCAAGAGGCCACAGAATTTACAATTAATGTTAAGTCTCTGAGTAATTATTTTAAAAGTGGCTGCAGGACTATGGGACCAGGTAGGACCAGAGAAACACAGGACAGCAGGGCCTGGTAGGGCCGGAGAAACTTATGGCTCCATGCAGACTTATTATTGATTATGAAAGCTCAGTCTATAGTTTAGGCTTGTTAGCTCTTAGAACTTTAACCCATTTGTATTAATCTGGTTTTTTTGTTTTGTTTTGTTTTTGTTTTTGGAGACAGGGTTTCCCTGTGTAGCTTTGTGCCTTTTCCTGGAGCTCACTTGGTAGCCCAGGCTGGCCTCGAACTCATAGAGATCTGCCTGGCTCTGCCTCCCGAGAGCTGGGATTAAAGATGTGCGCCACCACTGCCCAGCTTTAATCTATGTTTTGCCTTGTGGCTTTTTACCTCTCTTCCATCTTGCACCTCCTGTTTTCTGTGTGTCCTCTGGCATCTTTCCCGTGCCTAGATTCTTTGTCTCTTCTCTCTCTACCTGGAAGTCCCATCTAACCCTTTCCTGCCTAGCTATTGGCCATCCAGCTCTTTATTAAACCAATCAGAAGGTGCCTTTTCACAGTGTACAAAAAGATTATTCTATTCTCAGCCTCTCTTTTTTCTTTTCTTTTCTTCTTCTTTTGAGACAAGATTTCTCTGTGTAACCACCCTGGCTGTCCTGGAACTTGCTTTGCAGACCAGGCTGGCCTCAGATCCACAGAGATCTACCTGCCTTTGCCTCCCACGTGCTGTCTCCCCTCACTCTCCTTTCTCCTTCAATGTCTCTTCTGGATTTTCCCTCCTGGCTCCATCCTGCCCTGCCATAGGCCAATGCAGCTTTATTTAAAGGCACATGCTTCCACTGTCAGGATGTCCACTGATTTCTATCTTTCTCATAATAATAATTGTAGCATTAATATATATATATATATATATATAATTTATTCATTTATTTATTTTTGGTTTTTCTAGACAGGGTTTCTCTGTAGCTTTGGAGCCTGTCCTGGACTAGCTCTATAGCCCAGGCTGGCCTCGAACTCACAGAGATCCACCTGCCTCTGCCTCCCCAGTGCTGGGATTACAGGCGTGCGCCACCACCGCCCGGCTGTAGCATGAATCTTAAAAGGTTCTTATTAATAAAATCAAACCTGGAAGCCAGGTACTGGGGTGAATGCTGAAAGATCAGAGAAGCAGAACAAGCCATAGCTGCCTCACCTCACCAGTTCTTTAGCTGATCCTGTTTCCTCAGACTGGAAGCCTTGGAGTGCTCATCCGAATGGATCTCAGCTGAACTGCTGTTTAAAAGCCTAAAAGCTTAACCAGCTCTAGTTCCTGGTCCTCACGCCTTAAATATCTTTCTGCTTTCTGCCATCACTTTCTGGGATTAAAGGCGTGAATCACCGTGCCTGGCTGTTTCTTGTGTGGCTTTGAACTCACAGAGATACAGGCAGATTTCTGCCTCTGGAATGCTAGGATTAAAGGTGTGTGTGCCACCATTTTCTGGCCTCTGTATCTAGTAGCTGTTCTGTTCTCTGACCCCAGAAAAGTTTATTAGGGTGCATGATATATTGGGGAACACAATATCACCACAAATAACTGCTCTTGTGTCTTCAGGTTCCCTCAGGAGAAAATTAGTGAAATAACCCAGCAGTCAGTAAACCGGTTCTTTTGATGGAATTTCCTTGGGTCTCCTACCATCACCTGCCAGCTTGAGTCCCTATTTTGAACCAGCATTGTAGACAGCCCCCTTCTCAACACCCAACCAGCAGGAAGTAGCCAGGGGACTATCCTTGCCCTTTATCACCAACAAAAGGCTGGCAGGGTAGATCTAAACCATCACACCAAAATGGCAGTGCTCCTGACATTGTCCTGAAACAGAAGGACTTGGCCAGGTACACAAGAGGATGGTAAAGCATTCAGATCTCATAAGGTGGAACCTCCCTTAGTTCACCCTCAAAGGTCAACTACCACAGGCTAGTGCATGTGCTACCACAGGCTAGTTAGTGCATCTTGACCACAGGCTAGTGCATCTTGACCACAGGCTGGTGTGTCTCCTGGTCAACCCAAACAGCCTGCTGTAGATGTAATTCTAAATGGTCTTATTAAATAAGAAACACAGAGCCAAATAAAGAGCTAAAAGCCCAGAGATCAAGCAGCAGCCAAGAGCTAAGACCACCTTATCTTACCATTCGCTGCCATCCTTCCCCTGAGAGAGAGAGACCTTCTTCCTGTGTCCTGTCTTTTTATTGCCTTTCTGTTCTGCCTTCTCATTGGTTCTAAACCCAACCACATGACTTCCTTGTCACTGCCTGTCTATACAGACCTCCAGGTCTCTATGGTTCCTACTGAGATTAAAGGTTCAGGTCACTGCTTGGCTGTGTTTTTGAACACACAGAGATTCTGCCTGCCATGTGATCGGATTAAAGGCCTGTGCCACCACCGCTGGACTTCTGCTAAATGGCTTGCTTTAGCTATGATCCCCAGGCAACTTTATTAACATACAAATAAGTCACATTTCAGCACAAATAAAATATCACCATAGCCTGCATCAGCTCAAGATTCCCATCCTGTTGACTTTCACATAAAATCTTGTTTTTCTGCCATTTTGCTCTTCTCTCTTCTCTGTGCCCCCCTTGCACCCCTCCAACATGGACTTGGCAGTCCATGATAAACCTTTGATCCCTGATAAACCTTTCTTTCTACCCATACATTAGTCTAGTTTGGTGGTTTCTGTAAGTGCCCCTGACTTATAAAAGTCATGTCTCATTCATAAGGAGCATTTTTTTGTTTTGTTTTTTACACAAAAAGCTCCCAGACTTTTATTAGGTGCTGGTAGACTCTGCACTTGACCGTAGGGTACCAGGTGACCTTGCGATCTGAGCTGTCCATCACAAGCTAGTGTGCTTGGCACCAACGCGCGTCACTTCTCATCCTTGTAGAGCGTGGACCAAACAGTCCTGGAGGAACAATAAACAAATTGTTTGCATTTCTGGTGTGCCTATTTCTGCCACACTGTAGGCCATGGCTTTAACTCAGGTGCAAGCAGAGAGAAAATGTTGAATTGTTTAAAGTGTGGCTTGTTACTGTGTTTTGGTACAAGCCAGAATAGGCAGTCATGGTGGGAGTCTGTTACTCAGGCTGACCACCAAGAAGGAAGAAAGATGAGGAGGGACCAAGGGCAGGCGGAAGAAAGACAGATAATATAATAGAGGTTGGGGAGACATAATCAAAGTGCAAGAAAATGTCCTTATAAAAACTTATTTGGGGGGCTGGAGAGATGGCTCAGAGGTTAAGAGCACTGGCTGTTCTTCCAGAGGTCCCGAGTTCAATCCCCAGCAACCACATGGTGGCTCACAACCATCTATAATGAGATCTGGTGCCCTCTTCTGGCATGTAGACAGAACACTGTACGTGTAATAAATAAATAAATCTTAAAAAAAAAAAACAAAAAACTTATTTTATTTATTTGTTTATTTTGGTTTTTGGAGACAGAGTTTCTTTGTATAGCTTTGCACCTTTCTTGGAACTCACTTGGTAGACCAGGCTGGCCTCGAACCCACAGAGATCCACCTGGCTCTGCGTCCCAAGTGCTGGGATTAAAGGTGTGTGCCACCACCACCTGGCTTATTTTGTTTTTTCACATTGCTAATAAAAATTAAGGTTAAACAAAGTTTGGTCACGTGCTGTATTAAAAAAATTTTTTTTGGTGGGTGGGGACACAGATTTCTCAGTAATGAAAAATTGAATCTCTACCCTGGGTAAAAACCTTAACCATCTGCCGCTGACTGAAGGCAGATGGACTACTCTGGGGTGACAGTGATATGGGAAAGCCCTAAGTTCAAGTTCAGCCTCACGATGGATGGCAGGTAAGGATTACAGCCTGCACCTGAGTTTCCCTTCTTGGTGTATTACATATTTCAAGTGATTTTCTTCTCTCCCTTCCCGGCACTACCTCCTCCAGGCCGTTCCTTAGGAGACTGGTGTCACCTCTTAGAGGATGCATTGCAGGCACTGACAGACGCTGGTGAAGACGTAGTGGGGGATGCCAAGGCTTCCGAGTGTCTTCCTGGGGAAGGCTATCAGTTCTTGTCACAAAACCCCTGACAGAAGCGACCCAAGGGAGGAAGGATTCATTTTGGTTCATGGCTTCATATGAGGCAAAGGCATGGTATACAGAATGTTTGGGAAGGTCTGGTGCAGTGGCACTCTGAGGTCAGCCTGGTCTACACAGTGAGTTCTAGGACAGCCAGAGCTACACAGTGAGACACTCTCAAAAAAAAAAAAAAAAAAAAAAAAAGTTCAAAGTTTCTTCTAAGACCTTGCTGTGTGACGCTATTCCTGAAAAGACATGAACAAAAGTCTACTTCACAGATGCAGAGCCGAGGACAGAACACACTACCATCCAAGTCCATCTTGGTTAATCAATAAATTGTATTGGGATTACTTACAGGAATATGGTGAGGGGTCACTTACAGGAGCAGGAATGACTCAAAGATGATTGCATCACCAAAAGCCCATCCCCACACGGGTGACAGGTCATGAACACTGGAAACCTAGAGCACACTGCACAGCCTCTCAACACATCGGAGAGTGTCTTTTCCAGGTAGCTTGGCTGCTGTGAGAGTCTCTCAGGAGTCCTCACTGCTTATGTATGCTTAATGAGGGAGGGGTCTAGTGAATCTGGTCAGTTTCGGGGCCTTCCTGAAGTCTTTACATTGTTCACTTCCTGAGCTTATCAAGTTTCCCTGCAGGATGGAGCATCTCACCTCCCTGGGGAATATCCTGTTGTTTGACCGTCCATTTAACATCCTGTGTCTTAAGGAGCTTCTCTTCAAAATGAAAGATTTTGTTTTAAATTTTCTTTTGGATTTACTTATTTCATGTGTATGAATGTTTTGCCTTCATGTGTGGATATGTATCTGAAACATGTGAGTATCTGGTGCCCACAGGGTCAGAAGAGTGCATCAGATGCTAAACCTGGAGTTTCAGATGATTGTGAGCCGTCATGTGGGCACTGGGCCCTCTGCAAGAGCAGGAAGTACTCTGAACCACTGAGCCATCTCTCCAGTCCCCCAAGGTGGAAGACTTTAATTTCAGAGGAAATTGCTGCACAACACAAACTCTTAACTATTTTCTCCTGGAAAAAAAAAAAAAAAGTTAAATGTTGTCAGTATATAATGGCACGGGCCACACTTTCCTCTTCCAAAGGTGACACAGTAAGGCACTGTGAGCAAAGCAGAGCCCAGGCCAGTGGAGAAAACACTCTGGAGCTCCACACTAGTGTCTAGAGCATGTGACATTATCCAAGGTACAAAGGGTAGCCTCCTCGGATGGCACCTCCCCTATGGTCCTGCCACCTGCCGCACACAGGGGCTTTCACTCAAAACCTGGGTACGGCAGTGTGCACCTACCATCCCAGCTCTGGGGAGGTGGAGACAGGAGGATCCCTGGGCTTTCTGGGCAGCCAGTCTAGCTGAATAGGTGAGTCTCCAGGAGACTCCATCTCAAAAAATAAGGTGGAAATAAAATGAGGAAAACATTCAACATTGATCTCTGGCACACACACACACACACACACACACACACACACAATAAAGTTTTTGGTGTTTTTGAGGCAGGGTTTCTCCATGTAGCTCTGACTGTCTACTAATAAAGGTAATTATTTTTTTATTTACTTATTTATTGGGTTTTCTAGACTGGGTTTCTCTGTGTAGCCTTGGCTGCCCTGGAATTTGCTCTTTAGACCAGGGCACGAACTAACAGGGATCCTCCTTCCTCCCAAGTGCTGAGATTAAAGGCATTCACCACCACCACCACCACCTGGCTTCACATTCTAAACAGTTCTAGAAAGCTTCACCAGAACCACTGAGCTGGCTTTCTCTATGTTACCTGGCCAGCTAGGTATATTCACTTTGTTCCAGGTTATACAGCTATTTCATCCTTCCTGCCAACTTTCTGCTGGTGTGGCCACAGTGGAACCAGTGTGAGCTTGTGCCCCTGAAACTTCCAGAAGGTCTAGAAGGCTTGAGTCACCTCCCAGGATCATCTAAGGCATGGCTGCCTTTCATTGAGAAAACCAGGTCTCTCTCTCCGAGGATCTGGAAGTCTCCCCCGACCACTCCCTGCTAGGATCCTTGAAGAGGTATCATATAAATGAATACACACCGCCATCTAGTGGTGGTTCGGTGTATGGGCTTCTTAGGAACAGAGCCTGGATCCCAGGAGGAGAATCATTACAGCTGAGCTGCCTTCTGACCAGAGCTCAGCATTGTGTTAGGCTCCGAGGACACGGGTAAGAGGAAGATAGTTAACATATGTAATCCTCACAACAAATGCAGTTTGAATTACATCTTAAAGACGAAGACACCAAAGTCTGGAAAGGCCACATTGCTAGAAAGTGGCTGAACTGGGTTTTGAGTCCAAATCCACTTGAGGCTGGAAATGATGCCACTGAAGGGGAGGAGTCCAGGATCAAGGTTCGGGAATGGACAGATGAGGAAGATTAGACCACTTTGCGTTTCCTTGTCTAATAACCTTAGGACTTTGTGAGCACACACTGCTAGGCTCGAGGGTGAAGCCGTGAGCTAAAGCGGACTATACTTATGGGTAGGAAACAGTCCTTGACTATCTATCACAGCTTATTATCTGGGTGGGTGGGCAGGACAAAGCAAAGTGACATGTGAGAGGGGCAGAAACTTGGTTGTTTTTTTTTTCCCCCGTTTTTCGAGACAGGGTTTCTCCGTGTAGCTTTGCTCCTTTCCTGGAACTTGCTTGGTAGACCAGGCTGGCCTCGAACTCACAGAGATCTGCCTGGCTCTGCCTCCCGAGTGCTGGGATTACAGGCATGTGCCACCACCGCCCAGTGAAACTTGATTTTTAAAAATGTAATTTTAGGGGTTGGGGATTTAGCTCAGTGTTAGAGCACTTGCCTAGCAAGCACAAGGCCCTGGGTTCGATCCTCAGCTCTGGAAAACAAACAAAAATGTAATTTTAGATTTAATTTTTTACATTGTGAATGGACATTTTGCCTGTTTGCATACATGTGCACCACTCACATGCTTGTTGGATTCCCTGGAGCTGGGTGTAACAGGCTCCAGTCCTTAGTACACTTGACTCCATGATGGAAGTACCGTTCAGGCTGTAAAACTCAGCAGGTAGACAGCACCACCTGCCAAAACTAAAGCAAAGGCATAATCCATCAAAGTCCACAGTTCTGGGAAAGTCTATAAATGTACTAACTCTGCTTTTTAACTTCTGTAATTCCACATTTGGCTAACTGTTCTTGTTAACTGAAGTATGTCAGCCCAGGACATAGTCATTGTGCTTAAAAGCTTACCCTGAGAAAGGCTCCAGGCTACACTGGGAATCT